>NC_010228.1:0-17937 GCF_009819655.1 Sylvia atricapilla | reverse complement strand
ATTTGGTTTGCGTTTTTTTGTCGTTTGTATTTTTGTTTGTTTTTTGTGGAGGGTAAAAAAATTGGAAGATTTGTTGATGTAGGCTTAGTTCAGCTTAAATTGATGGAAAAAGTAATGAATGATTGATGATTTGGATTTTGTTATAGAAAAGTAGTTAATTTTTTTGTTGTTTGAACGAAAAAAATCAAGATAAAAAGAAAAGAAACAAAAAAGGGTGAAAAAATGCGGTTTAGCTGAAAGTCCCTAGAAGGTGAGAATAAATCAAGCATGTCCGGTAAGCATTGCATTATTCAGTGCCTAAGAGGGTAACGGCGCGGGGTCCATGAATGTGGTCAAAGTGCATCAGTGTCAAGTTTGAGCCGACCTTATCCTTCAACCATGACACTCAGTGGGCGCTTGAGGGGATTCAGTAGCTCGACGGTCATGTGATGGACATGTCAAGAGGAAGATAACTCCTGCTACGCACTTGAAGGGTTTATTGAAGATACGCCAGAAAAAAAAAGGAGGAAGGGAGGCAGATGCCGCGATAACGAGGTAGAGGGAGGAGTATGCAGGCCGACCACTTGTATCTGTGAAGAGCAAGGAAGAAGGCAAGTAGCAGGTTATGGACCTGAAATTACCACGGGTGGCGCAAAAGAGCAAGTTGGGCCTCGAGGGTAAGAGGGAAAGTATGACCCTGAAGACAATAACCGAAAGTATAACTGACGTTGAGTAGCTCGGTTCTCGTGAGGATCACGATTAATAGATAACCAGGTTCTCTGGCTTGGGTGTGCTTGAAGGCTGTTGGAAGAGCATTATTCTAGGAGGTGGGCGAATGGTATGACTACGATAACGCAAAGGAGTACTGGGACATTCCTCGTATGAAGGATGGTTGTTAAGTATATGGAAACAGGGCCGATCTCGTGTGACGCTTGTCCCCCTGCTAAGGGTAGGATCAGTTGGGCTCAATGGTACCTGAAGCAAGAATGTGTCTAGAGGTGAAACTGTCCGCACATTATCTCGTGGGCTAAAGTGTTTGAGATTTTGCTGGAAGAGAAGTTGATAAGTATTTGGAAGTCCTTGCAATAACATAGTGTCTGATGGGGTGCATAAATATAATGCAAAGTACCACATACCCTATATAAGCAGGAAAATGCCTGCCTGGGGGGAAGGGGGGGGGTTGGGTGAGATATGAGGGATAAAGAAAGGTGGGAAAGGGAGGGAGTGGTATGGGTTGTAAAAGTGAAAGATAAAAAGAGAATAGCGGTGGTTGGGGGATTAGTTCCCGTAGTTAAAGTTATATAACGACAGCTTTTCAAGCTGTAGGTCCTAGAGAGAAGCTGGGCGGGAACTATGATAAAGTTTATTATGATTTTAGGGTTGATTTTTGCTCTGGGCGGTTTGGCAGTTGCATCTAATCCTTCTCCGTATTACGGGGTGATTGGTTTGGTTATTGCATCTGTTGTGGGATGTGGATGACTGGTTAGTCTGGGTGTGTCTTTTGTGTCTTTGGCTCTGATTATGGTCTATTTAGGTGGGATGTTGGTAGTGTTTGTTTATTCGGTGTCGTTGGCTGCAGACCCTTACCCTGAGGGTTGGGGTGATTGGGGTGTTGTGTGGTATGGGCTGGTAATGGGGTTAGTTGTTATGGTTGGTGGTACTATTGGGGAGGTGTTTGGGGTTTTGGTGGATGTTGGGACAGTTGATAATGGTGGGTTATCTTTGGTTCGGTTAGATTTTAGTGGGGTGGCTGTACTGTATTCATGAGGGGTAGGGTTGCTTATGGTTGGTGGGTGGGGGTTATTGTTGACTTTGTTTGTAGTTTTGGAGCTTGTACGAGGGTTGTCTCGGGGAGCTATTCGGGCGGTTTAAGGGTGGTTCAGAAAGTAGTTTAATTGAAAATACCAGCTTTGGGAGTTGGTGATGGAGGTTTGATTCCTTTCTTTCTGATGTAGGCTTAGTTCAGCTTAAATTGATGGAAAAAGTAATGAATGATTGATGATTTGGATTTTGTTATAGAAAAGTAGTTAATTTTTTTGTTGTTTGAACGAAAAAAATCAAGATAAAAAGAAAAGAAACAAAAAAGGGTGAAAAAATGCGGTTTAGCTGAAAGTCCCTAGAAGGTGAGAATAAATCAAGCATGTCCGGTAAGCATTGCATTATTCAGTGCCTAAGAGGGTAACGGCGCGGGGTCCATGAATGTGGTCAAAGTGCATCAGTGTCAAGTTTGAGCCGACCTTATCCTTCAACCATGACACTCAGTGGGCGCTTGAGGGGATTCAGTAGCTCGACGGTCATGTGATGGACATGTCAAGAGGAAGATAACTCCTGCTACGCACTTGAAGGGTTTATTGAAGATACGCCAGAAAAAAAAAGGAGGAAGGGAGGCAGATGCCGCGATAACGAGGTAGAGGGAGGAGTATGCAGGCCGACCACTTGTATCTGTGAAGAGCAAGGAAGAAGGCAAGTAGCAGGTTATGGACCTGAAATTACCACGGGTGGCGCAAAAGAGCAAGTTGGGCCTCGAGGGTAAGAGGGAAAGTATGACCCTGAAGACAATAACCGAAAGTATAACTGACGTTGAGTAGCTCGGTTCTCGTGAGGATCACGATTAATAGATAACCAGGTTCTCTGGCTTGGGAGTGCTTGAAGGCTGTTGGAAGAGCATTATTCTAGGAGGTGGGCGAATGGTATGACTACGATAACGCAAAGGAGTACTGGGACATTCCTCGTATGAAGGATGGTTGTTAAGTATATGGAAACAGGGCCGATCTCGTGTGACGCTTGTCCCCCTGCTAAGGGTAGGATCAGTTGGGCTCAATGGTACCTGAAGCAAGAATGTGTCTAGAGGTGAAACTGTCCGCACATTATCTCGTGGGCTAAAGTGTTTGAGATTTTGCTGGAAGAGAAGTTGATAAGTATTTGGAAGTCCTTGCAATAACATAGTGTCTGATGGGGTGCATAAATATAATGCAAAGTACCACATACCCTATATAAGCAGGAAAATGCCTGCCTGGGGGGGAAGGGGGGGGTCCCCTTTGGTTATTTTATTAGGAAAACTCTAAGAGGGTTCGTACCCCTCAGTCTTTGGTTTACAAGACCAATGTTTTTTATAAACTATTAGAGTTAAAGTTTGAGTATTTTATTCTCTAGGATAGATACAAGGGGAAAGAGGACGAGAATGATTGTGAAGTAGGAGAGTGAAGCTAGCTGTCCAATAATGATGAATGGGTGTTCTACTGGTTGGCTTCCTACTCAGGTGAGGACAAGGAGGTTGGCGACTAGGGTTCAGAATAGGATTTGGGATAAGGGACGGAAGGTCATTGAGCGTAGTTTGGATGTGTGTAGTAGTGGGATGAGGAAGAGAACTAGGACAGAGGCAGCTAGAGCTAGTACGCCACCAAGTTTATTCGGGATGGATCGCAGGATGGCGTAGGCGAACAGGAAGTATCATTCTGGTTTGATATGTGGAGGTGTGGCTAGGGGGTTGGCGGGCGTGAAGTTTTCTGGGTCTCCTAGGAGGTTAGGGGCGAATAGTGCTAGGGAGGCGAGAGGGATGAATATAAGTGCAAAGCCTAGGATATCTTTTGTGGAGTAGTAGGGGTGGAATGGGATTTTGTCGCAATCTGAGGGGATGCCTAGGGGGTTGTTAGACCCTGATTCGTGTAGTAGGGTGAGATGTACTAATGTTAGGCCTGCAATGACGAAGGGGAGGAGGAAGTGAAGAGCGAAGAATCGGGTTAGTGTGGGGTTGTCTACCGAGAAGCCTCCTCAGGCTCATTCTACTAGTGTTTGACCGATGTATGGGATAGCAGAGAATAGGTTTGTAATTACTGTAGCTCCTCAGAATGATATCTGTCCTCATGGGAGAACGTAACCTACGAAAGCAGTGGCCATGAGGGTTAGTAGCAGGATAACTCCTACATTTCAGGTCTCTTTGTTTAGGTATGAGCCGTAGTAGATTCCTCGGCCAATGTGAATGTAGATGCAGATGAAGAAGAATGAAGCTCCGTTTGCGTGAAGGTTTCGGATTAGTCAGCCAAATTGGACGTCTCGGCATATGTGGGCTACAGAGGAGAAGGCCAATGAGATGTCTGCTGTGTAGTGTATAGCTAGTATGAGGCCTGTGGCGATTTGGATGATTAGACAAAGACCTAGGAGTGAGCCGAAGTTTCATCAAGATGAGATGTTAGACGGCGTTGGTAGGTCGATTAGGGCGTCGTTGATGACTTTTAGGATAGGGTGGTTTTTTCGAAGATTGAGAGCCATTAGTTGGTTCTGTGTATAGATAGGAGGATGATAATAATGGATAATGCAAAAGTCCCTAGATAGGCTTTGATTATACCTGAGTGTAAGTTGGTGGAGGCTTTAGTTGTTGTTAGTTGTATGTTGGCTAATCCTTCTGGTCCGAATAGTTTATATCAGGATAGGTCTATGAGGTGGGAGGCAATGTTTTGTCCTCCAGTAAGTAGGTTTGTTACATTGAATCGATGTATTAGTGGGTTGAAGTAACCTAGAGATACTGAGAAGTTATAGAATGTATTTTGTTTTGTGAGGAGGAGTGTTTGAGCTATTTTTGATATTTCTAGTGCTAGGGCAATACCTAGGGCTGTGACTAATAAGGCTGTGATTTTAATGGTTAATGGTATAGTTATTGGGGGGGTTTTGGTAGGAGGAATGTAGGAAGTGATAATAAATCCGGCTGTAATGCTTCCTAGGGCGAGTCGGGTGATTGGGGAAGTTACTTTGGGATTGTTTTCGTTCATTGGGGTGAGTGGAGGAATTCGTACAAAGCCTGCTTGGACTAATGTTGTTATGCGAATTGTATATACGGCGGTAAATGATGTGGCTAGTAGGGTAAGTAGCAGGGCTCATGAGTTTAAGTAGGAGGTGTTCAAGTTTTCAATGATTTGGTCCTTTGAGTAGAATCCTGCTAGGAAAGGGGTTCCTATGAGGGCGAAGTTGCCGATTGTTATACATGCGGTGGTTGTTGGTAATATGTTTTGCAGTCCTCCTATTTTTCGAATGTCTTGTTCTCCGTTGAGGTTGTGGATGATAGAACCTGCACATAGGAATAATATGGCTTTGAAGAATGCGTGTGTTGAAATGTGTAAGAAGGCTAGTTGAGGGAGGTTTAGTCCGATGGCCACTATTATTAGTCCTAGTTGGCTAGAGGTGGAGAAGGCAATGATTTTTTTGATATCGTTTTGTGTCAGAGCGCATGTAGCTGCAAATAGAGTGGATATGGCTCCTAGGCATAAGCATAGTGTTAGGGCGGTTTGGTTGTTGTTGAATAGAGGGTGTGTTCGGATTAGAAGGAAGATTCCTGCGACTACTATTGTGCTGGAGTGTAGTAGGGCAGATACTGGAGTTGGGCCTTCTATGGCTGCTGGTAGTCATGGATGTAGGCCAAATTGTGCGGATTTGGCTGTTGCGGCTAGGATGAGACCTAGCAGTGGTAGGATAGGGGTTTCTGATGAGGAAGAGAATTGCTGTAGTTCTCAGGTATTTATGGTGTAGGCTAGTCAAGCCATACATAGGATTAATCCAATGTCTCCGATTCGGTTGTACAGGACAGCTTGAAGGGCGGCGGTGTTGGCATCTGCTCGTCCGTGCCATCAGCTGATTAGTAGGTATGATATGATTCCTACCCCCTCTCACCCGATAAAGAGGACAAATAGGTTATTGGCGATTACTAGGGTGAGTATTGCGATTAGGAATAGTAACAGGTAGGTGAAGAATTTTGTGATGTGGGGGTCAGAAGCTATATACCATGATGCGAACTGTAGGATTGATCATGATACGAAGAGGGCAATGGGGAAGAATGTAAGAGAGTAGAAGTCTATTTTTAGGCTGATAGGGATTTTGAAGTTTATGATAAATTTTCATTCTCATAGAGAGAGGAGGCTTTCTGTTCCTGAATGTAGGTGGATTGTTATTGGGACGAGACTAATCAGGAACGATATTTTGACTGTGTTTGTGATGGAAGTTGGGGTATTTTTGAATTTGTCAGATAGGATTGGGAGGATGATGGGAGTGAATAGGGTTGTAAGGGTGAGTAGTATTATGGTGTTGAGGACTAGTGAAAGATCCATTACTTTCACTTGGATTTGCACCAAGATGAGTGGCTCCTAAGGCCATTGGATTACTATTATCCTTTGAAAGTTAAGGGGGCTGAGGTTTTATACTCAGATGCAAGAGTTAGCAGTTCTTGTTGGTTAAACCTCCCCTCGGCAGGTAAGAAGGTTTTAACTTCTATTTTTAGAATCACAGTCTAATGTTTTGGTTGAAACTATACCTGCATATTGGAATGCCGGAAATGAGTTCGGGCTTGAAAATGAGGAGGATTATAGGGATTGTGTGTAGGGCTATTAGCAGATGTTCTCGTGTAGTGGAGTTTTGGATGGATGTGATGTGGGATGGAATTGTTCCTCGTTGTGTTACTATTAGTATGTATAGGGTGTATGAGGCGGTTAGTAGGATTGCAGTTCCTGTTAGGATGATTGTGAATGAAGATCAGTTGAATAGGGAGACTACGATAGTTAGTTCTGCTATAAGGTTGATTGTTGGTGGTAGGGCTATATTTGTTAGATTTGCTAGAAGTCATCAAGTTGCTATTAGGGGTAGTAGGGGCTGGATGCCTCGTGTTAATAGTAAAATGCGGCTATGGGTACGTTCGTAGTTGGTGTTTGCTAGGCAGAATAGTATTGAGGAGGTGAGGCCGTGTGCGATTATTAGTATTATTGCTCCCGTGAATGATCATTGGGTTTGGATTATAGTTGCGGCAACAACTAGGCCTATGTGGCTGACTGATGAGTAGGCGATTAGTGATTTTAGGTCGATTTGTCGGAGGCAGATGGCGCTAGTTATTAGTGCGCCTCATAATGCTAGGACGATGAAGGGGTAGTGTAGGTTATTCAGTGAGGGGTCTGTTAGAAGAGTGATTCGTATAATGCCGTATCCTCCTAGTTTTAGTAGTAGTGCGGCAAGAAGTATGGATCCGGCAATTGGGGCTTCTACGTGGGCTTTGGGTAGTCATAGGTGTAGGCCATATAGAGGGGCTTTTACTATGAATGCTAGGAGGAGGGCTAGGGTAGAGATGAGCCCTGTTCAGGATGTTGGTGATGTTGGGTGTGTTAGTTTAAGTATTGGGAAGTATAAGGTGCCGATTTGGTTGTGAAGGTGCATGATGGCGATTAGTAGGGGTAGTGAGGTAGCAAGTGTGTAGAATAATAGGTAAATTCCAGCACTTAATCGTTCTGGTTGGCTTCCTCATCGGGTGATGAGGATTAGGGTAGGGATCAAGGTTGCTTCGAATGTAATGTAGAATAGTATTAGTTCTGATGATGAGAAGGCGATCAGAATAAATGGTTGGGCCAGGATTAATGTTGTAATAAAGATTCGTTTGCGGATTATAGGTTCTTGTTCTAAGTGGTTCTGGCTTGCTATAAGTATGAGGGGGAGTAACCAGCAGGATAGAACTAGTAGTGGGGTTGAGATTTGGTCAATAGAGGTTCAAGGGGTAAGTCCTTTGTTCGGGTAATAAGTGGGAACTAATCATTGTAGGCTTAGAGCAGCGATTAGTAAGCTGTGTGTTGTAGTATTGGTCCATAGGTGTTTGCATGGGGATAGGAAGGTTAAGGGGAGTAGTATAATGGTGGGTATAATAATTTTTAGCATTGTAGTAGGTTGAAGTTATGTAGATGGTCTGAGCCGTGGGTTCGGGTAGAGGCGACTAGCAGGGCTAGCCCTGTGCCTGCTTCGCAGGCAGAGAATGTTAATATAATAATTGGTAGTAGGACGGGCGAGGGGGTTTGTGTTTGGATGGGTCATATGGATAGGGCTACGTATATAGATAGTATCATGCTCTCCAAACAGATTAAAGCTGAGATTAGATGGGTTCGGTGGAAGGCTAGGCCTAGGCTGCTTAGGGTGAATGCTGCGTAGAAGCTTAGGTGTAGAGTGGTCATAAAGAAAGTTATAGGGTTATAGCTATAATCTGTTGAGTCGAAATCAACTGTCTTAGTTAGACTAACTTTCTTATTCGGCCCATTCTAATCCTCCTTGGACCCATTCGTAGATTAGGCCCAGAGTGAGGAGAAGGATGAGAGTTAAGGCTGAGGTTAAGGTTAGGGTAGGGGTTTGAAGTTGGGTAGCTCATGGTAGGGGTAAGAGGAGGGCGATTTCTAGGTCGAATAGTAGGAAGAGGATAGCTACTAGGAAAAATCGAATCGAAAAGGGCAGGCGTGCGGAGCCTAAGGGGTCAAAACCGCATTCGTATGGTGATAATTTTTCAGAGTCTGGGTTCATTTGGGATAATCAAAAGTTAAGTGCTGTTAAAAGGATGCTTAGGGTTAGGGATATAGCTATTATGAGCAGGATTATGTTCATTACTCTTCTCTGGGTTTAAACCAGATTCTAAAGATTGGAAGTCAATTGTAATTAATATACTAGAAGAGTAAGAGCCTCATCAGTAGATGGCAATGTATAGGAATAGTCAGACTACGTCTACAAAATGTCAGTATCAAGCTGCTGCTTCAAAGCCAAAGTGATGGTTTGATGTGAAATGGTATTTGATTAAGCGTAGCAGGCATACTGACAGGAATGTAGATCCAATGATTACATGTAATCCATGGAATCCTGTAGCAACGAAGAAAGTGGAGCCGTATACTCCGTCTGCAATTGAGAATGGGGCTTCGTAGTATTCTATGGCTTGGAGAGCCGTGAAGTAGAAGCCTAATAGGACTGTAAGAGTTAGGGCGAAGATTGCTTGTTTTCGGCGGGCTTCTGTAATGCTGTGGTGGGCTCATGTGACAGTGACTCCTGATGCTAGTAGGATAGCAGTGTTTAGTAGGGGAACTTCTATTGGGTTTAGGGGTTTGATTCCGACCGGTGGTCATTGTCCACCTAATTCTGGGGTAGGGGCTAAGCTTGAGTGGAAGAAGGCTCAGAAAAATCCTAGGAAAAAGAAGGCTTCTGATGTAATGAATAAGACTATGCCGTAGCGCAGGCCTTTTTGTACGGTTGGGGTGTGATGGCCTTGGAATGTACTTTCTCGTACTACATCACGTCATCATTGGAGTATTACTAGGGCGGTGGAGGTTAGGCCTATAATTAGTAAATATGGGGAGTGGAAGTGGAATCACATGGTTAGGCCGGAAGTGGTAAGGAGGGCGGCGGAAGCTCCGAGGATGGGTCATGGGCTGGGATCTACTATATGGTAAGAGTGTGCTTGGTGTGCCATTGGGTTTGATTTTAGATGTTCTCTTGTAGGTACAGGCTTAGTAGTAGTACGAAAACATATGCTTGGATTATGGCTACAGCTACTTCTAGGATTGTTAGTAATAGTAAGATTAAAAGAGTTAGTAGTGAGACTGCTGGTATTGTTGAGAAGAGGGCGATTGTTGCTGTAGAGACTAGTTGGATGAGCAGATGTCCTGCTGTCAGGTTTGCTGTTAATCGTACGCCTAGGGCTAGGGGGCGCATTAGGAGGCTTGTTGTTTCGATTATGATTAAGGCTGGGATTAGTAGGGTTGGGGTGCCCTCTGGTAGTAGATGGCTTAAAGAGGCAGATGGTTGGTTGCGCAGGCCTGTAAGTAGGGTGGCTAGTCACAGAGGGAAAGCTAGGGCTAGGTTTATTGATAGTTGAGTGGTTGGTGTGAAGGTATATGGCAGTAGACCTAGTAGGTTAATCAGAAGTAGGAAAATTATTAGTGAGGTTAAAATTAGTGCTCATTTATGGCCTTTTTTGTTTAATGGGGTTATTAGTTGTTTTGTGATTAGGTTAATTATTGATAGTTGAATAGTTGAGGTACGGTTGGTAATCCATCGGTTGTCTGGAGAAGGTAGAAGTAGGGCTGGAAATGTTATTGAGATGAGGATTAGTGGGATGCCTATGAGAGAAGGACTTGAGAATTGGTCGAAGAAGGTTAGGTTCATGGTCAAGTTCAGGGGGTAGTACTTGTAGTTGTTGGGGTTTTGTTGGATGGGGGGTTAGTGGATAGGAATGATAGGAGTTTAGGTTGGATGATTAGGGAGAAGGTTAGTCATGAAGTTAGCATGATAAAAAATCAAGGGTTTGGGTTTAATTGGGGCATATCATTAAGGAGGGGAGACGCCCCTCTCTCTCTAGCTTAAAAGGCTAGTGCTGTTCCATAGCTTCTTAATGGTTAGGATGATACTAGGGAGGATCAGTTCTCAAAGTTAGCGAGTGGGACGGATTCGACTACAATTGGTATGAAGCTGTGGTTTGCTCCGCAGATTTCTGAGCACTGTCCGTAGAAGATTCCGGTTCGGTTGGCTAAGAATGAGGTTTGGTTTAGGCGTCCGGGAATTGCATCAGTTTTGACACCTAGGCTTGGCACGGCTCATGAGTGGAGAACATCATCAGCGGTTACAATGATACGAACGGTAGATTCTGTTGGGACGATAACTCGATGGTCTACTTCTAGTAGTCGGAAATGTCCTAGTGGTAGGTCTGTTGTGGGTGTTATGTATGAGTCGAATGTAAGGTCTTTAAAATCAGTGTATTCGTAGGATCAGTATCACTGATGTCCGATGGCTTTTAGGGTGAGAGCAGGTTCGTTGATTTCGTCTATTAGGTATAGGATTCGAAGGGATGGAAGGGCGAGTAGGATAAGTACAGCGGCTGGAAGGATTGTTCAGATGAGTTCGATGGCTTGGGCATCGGCTGTGTTTGATGTTAGTTTTCCAGTAAGGACGAAAGCTAATAGGTAAAGGACTAGGCTACAGATGGCTAGTGCGACTACCAGGGCGTGGTCGTGGAATTGTATTAATTCTTCTATGATGGGTGATGAAGCGTCTTGGAAAGTGAGTTGTGAGTGGTTGGCCATTGTGTAGAGGTATGCAGGGGTTTCACTTGCAATTTAGCCTTGACAAGGCTATGTAATTGTTTTACTAATACCTCTTAATAAGAAAGAAGCATAAGTGGTCTATGCGGTTGGCTTGAAACCAACATATGGGGGTTCGACTCCTCCCTTTCTTGAACCTGAACAAAGGCAGGTTCTTCGAAAGTATGGTAGGGAGGCGGGCAGCCGTGGATTCATTCGATGTTGGTGCTTGTTAGTTCTGGTTGCAGGACTTTGCGTTTGGATGCAAGTGCTTCTCAGATGATGAATACAAGCATGATTACGGCTGTTAATGAGATTAGTGACCCTACTGAAGAGATAGTGTTTCATAGTGTGTAGGCATCTGGGTAGTCTGAGTATCGTCGAGGCATTCCTGCTAGTCCTAGGAAGTGTTGGGGGAAGAAGGTCAGGTTTACACCTACGAATATTACTCCAAAATGGATTTTGGCTCATGTTGAGTGGAGTGTGTAGCCTGTGAATAGTGGGAATCAGTGTGTGAAGCCTGCTAAGATTGCAAATACTGCTCCTATGGATAGGACGTAGTGGAAGTGTGCTACTACGTAGTAGGTATCGTGTAGGGCAATGTCTAGTGAAGAGTTTGCTAGGACGATGCCTGTTAGTCCACCAATAGTGAATAGGAAGATAAAGCCTAGTGCTCAGAGTATAGGGGGGTCTCATTTAATGATACCTCCATGCAGGGTTGCTAATCAGCTGAATACCTTGATACCAGTGGGGATGGCAATAATTATTGTGGCGGATGTAAAGTATGCTCGGGTGTCTACGTCTATTCCTACTGTAAATATGTGGTGGGCTCATACAATAAATCCTAGGAATCCGATAGAGAGTATAGCTCATACTATGCCTATGTAGCCGAATGGTTCTTTTTTTCCTGCGTAGTATGCTACAACGTGGGAGATGATTCCGAATCCTGGTAGGATAAGGATATATACTTCTGGGTGTCCGAAGAATCAGAATAGGTGTTGGTATAGTACTGGGTCGCCTCCTCCTGCTGGGTCGAAGAAAGTGGTGTTGAGGTTGCGGTCAGTAAGTAGCATTGTAATACCAGCAGCCAGGACTGGGAGGGATAGGAGGAGTAGAACTGCAGTGATTAGGACAGATCATACGAATAAAGGGGTTTGGTATTGTGTTAGGGCAGGTGGTTTTATGTTAATTGCTGTTGTGATGAAGTTGATAGCTCCGAGGATAGATGAAATACCTGCTAGGTGGAGAGAGAAGATAGCCAGGTCAACTGAGGCTCCAGCATGGGCTAGGTTGCCGGCTAGGGGTGGGTATACGGTTCATCCTGTTCCTGCTCCGGCTTCTACTGTGGAGGAGGCTAGAAGTAGGAGGAATGATGGGGGTAGTAGTCAGAAGCTTATATTGTTTATTCGGGGGAATGCTATGTCTGGGGCTCCAATTATTAGGGGGACTAGTCAGTTTCCGAACCCTCCGATTATGATTGGTATTACTATGAAGAAGATTATTACAAAAGCATGGGCCGTGACAATTACGTTGTAAATCTGGTCATCCCCTAGTAGGGCGCCAGGTTGGCCTAGTTCTGCTCGGATAAGGAGGCTTAGGGCGGTACCCACTATTCCAGCTCATGCGCCGAAAATTAGGTATAGGGTACCGATGTCTTTATGGTTGGTAGAGAAAAGTCATCGGTTAATGAATGTCACAGGTAAGATGGCTGAGTGTTTAAGCGTTAGGCTGTAGTCCTTTTTACAGAGGTTCAATTCCTCTTCTTATCGGCTCTGTAGTGAAGTTCATAGTGAGTTGCAAACTCATTGATGCGCATTAATGATGTGCCGGAGTCTTAGGTAGAAGCCTGTTGGTTGGGGCATATAGCTGTTAACTATAGTGTTATGGGATCGAAGCCCATCTGCCTAGTGCGAGGAGTAAGGTCCTAGCTTAATGAAAGTACCTGGGTTGCATTCAGGTGATGCAGGGTAATGTCCTGCGGATCTTAACAGAAACTAAGAGGGTTTAACTCTTGTTTAAGGCTTTGAAGGCCCTCGGTTTAAGTAATCCTAAGTTTCTTAGATGATGGTGGAGATTAAGGGGGATACGGGGAGGAGTATAGTGGATATAGTAGCTAGGATAGCGATGGAGGTGTTGGTGGGCTTGTTGATGTGTCACTGCTTCATGTGATTGGTGGTATGCGGTGGAAGTGTAATTGTGGCGCAGTATGCAAGACGTAGGTAGAAGTATAGCCCTAGTAGAGATAGGATAGATACTATTATTGCTGCTGGGGTTATGCTTTGTTTAGTCAGCTCTTGGATGATAAGTCATTTTGGTAAGAATCCTGTTAATGGAGGAAGGCCTGCAAGGGAGAGCAGAGTTAGAAATAGTATTGTGCTTAGTGGGGGATTTTTTGTTCATGAGGTTATTAAGGTGGATAGTTTTAGAACTTTATTGGTGTTTAGAGCTAGGAAAATGGTTATAGTCATTAGGATATAGATGTAGAAGTTTAGTAGGGTAAGTTTTGGGTTATAAGATACGATGATAGTCATTCAACCTAGGTGGGCGATGGATGAGAAGGCTAGGATTTTTCGAATTTGTGTTTGGTTTAATCCTATTCATCCTCCCAAGGCTGTGGAGGAAATAGCTATGATAGTTAGTAGTGTCGGGTTAAGGGAGTGTGATGTTATGAAGAGTAGAGTAATTGGTGGGAATTTTATGACTGTGGATAGAAGTAGGCCTGTGGTTAAGGGAGAGCCTTGGAGTACTTCTGGGAATCAGAAGTGGAATGGGACTAGTCCAAGTTTTATTGCAATGGCTGAGGTTAGGATTAGGCAAGATACGGGATGTGTCAGCTGAGTGATGTCTCATTGTCCAGTGTGTCATGCATTGGTCATGCTGGAGAACAGGATTAGGGTGGATGCAGCTGCTTGAGTTAGGAAGTACTTAGTTGCGGCTTCAATGGCTCGGGGGTGATGAGATTTTGAGATTAGTGGTAGGATAGCTAGAGTGTTGATTTCTAGACCAGTTCAGGCTATAACTCAGTGATTGCTTGAAATGGTGATAGTTGTTCCCAGGATTAGGCTGGCGGTGAAAATTAGCTTTGCTTGGGGGGTCATTAATAGGGGAAGGAGTTGAACCATCATTTTCGGGGTATGGGCCCGATAGCTTGTTTAGCTTACCCTACTAGGAAGTAATATAAAGGAAGTATGGGGAGTTTTGATCTCTCTAGTGCGGGTTCGATTCCTGCCTTTCTAAGGTAGTAGGAAATGAGAGGATTGGTACACCTCTATGTTCACTTTATCATAGTGACCCTTAGACATTCAGGCACATTTCCTGGCATATCTTAGATATGGGGGTAGGCCTGCATAACAGATGGGCAGGCTAATGTGTCAGAGGCATAGGGCTAATGTGAGAGGGAGGAAGTTTTTTCATAGGAGGTGTATAAGTTGGTCATAACGGAATCGAGGGTAGGAAGCGCGAATTCATAAAAACCCTGCTGATAATAGAAGGGTCTTTGTAGCTAATACTAGGGGGAATAACTCTTGGGGGAGGTTAAGGAGGCTTGGGTTGAAGAATAAGATGGCTGTTAGTGTATTCATTAGTATGATATTAGCGTACTCAGCTAGGAAGAATAGGGCGAATGGTCCTGCTGCGTACTCTACGTTGAATCCTGAGACTAGTTCGGATTCCCCCTCTGTTAGGTCAAATGGGGCGCGATTTGTCTCAGCAAGTGTAGAGACATATCATATTATGGCTAGGGGCCAGCATGGGAAAATGAGGTATAGGGGTTCTTGGGCTGTTGCGAAGGTGCTAAGGGTGTAGTTTCCTGTAAGGAGGACCATAGATAGCAGGATGATTGCTAGGGTGACTTCATATGAAATGGTTTGAGCTACTGCTCGGAGAGCCCCAATTAAGGCGTATTTTGAATTGGATGCTCAGCCAGATCATAGGATGGAGTATACTGCTAAGCTGGATATGGCTAATAGGAATAGTATGCCTAGGTTAAGATCTGTGAGGGAAAATGGTAGGGGTAGAGGGGCTCAGATCGAGATTGCGAGTAAGAGGGCTAGTATTGGGGTTATGATGAATAAGATAGGGGAGGATGTTGATGGGCGGATTGGCTCTTTAAGGAATAGTTTTACACCGTCTGCTAGGGGTTGTAGTAGTCCGTATGGGCCAACGATGTTTGGGCCTTTCCGGCCTTGTATGTAGCTTAGGATTTTACGTTCTACTAGTGTTAGAAAGGCTACTGCAATTAAAATTGGTAGAGCATAGGAAAGGACTATTGTGATGTTAATTAGGAGGGGGTAGTTAGTCATTATGGGGTGGGAATTTAGCTAGGGAGAGGATTTGAACCTCTGGGTTAAAGGGCTTAAGCCTTTTGCAATTGCCGAGCTCTGCCACGCTAGCTTGGTCCTTTTCTTGGACGTGGGTGGAAGTGATAGCCTTTTGTAATTTAGTTGATTTCATTACTTAAGGCGAAGGCTTGCCTGTAGTATTGGCCTTGCTTTTCCTATCCTTTCGTACTGGGAAGAGCTCATCATAGATAGAAACCGACCTGGATTGCTCCGGTCTGAACTCAGATCACGTAGGACTGTTAATCGTTGAACAAACGAACCCTTAGTAGCGGCTGCACCACTAGGATGTCCTGATCCAACATCGAGGTCGTAAACCTCCTTGTCGATATGGACTCTTGGAGGAGATTGCGCTGTTATCCCTGGGGTAGCTTGGTCCATTGATCAATTGTATTGGATCTGGTTGCTATTTGCACGTCGAGAGGTCGCTCTTAGTCTGGATGTGTGGTCCAATGTTTGGAGGTTTTGTTTTGCTCCAAGGTCGCCCCAACCGAAAAAATGCAAGCCAATATCTCTTGGATAGTGAACCCGATGTGGGAGTGTATGTATTTAGAGGTGGCTGCTGTTTTTGAAGTTCCACAGGGTCTTCTCGTCTTATGTGTTTATCCCTGCTTTTGTACAGGAAGATCAATTTCACCGATTGCCTGTAAGAGACAGTTAAGACCTCGTTTAGCCATTCATACTAGTCCCGATTTACGGGACAATTGATTGCGCTACCTTTGCACGGTTAGGATACCGCGGCCGTTAAACACATGTCACCGGGCAGGCATCACCTTCAATACTTGTCCGTTGGTTTGCTGAAGGCTATGTTTTTGGTAAACAGTCGGGCCTTAAGTTTGCCTAGTTCCTTTTACAGGTTTTAATCTTTCTTAATGGACGCTCCTCTGTCGGACTAACAAAATGTTTAATACTCTGCTTGTTGGATTTGTCGTATATTGGGGATTTGTTAATAATGTGCGGATGTAAGTTTGCGTCGAAGAGGGAGAACCCTGGTTACTCATTCTAGCATTAATTCTCCTATTTTACTATAGGTTAGCCTGTTAGTGATGAGGGAGTCGTATTGTTTTGATATTTTTGATATATAGAGCTTTAACGCACTCTTCGTTGATGGCTGCTTGAGGGCCCACAGTATTTATGTATATGTGTATTACTTATCCGCTCGTGGAGATTGTTTTCTTCTTTAAAGGAGCTGTACCTCCTTTAAATAGCCCTTAACTCGCTTCATTAGGGTTTCTGGTTTCCTTGGAGAAGAGTTAAGAGTGAACTTAGATTCGTTTCACAGGCAACCAGCTATCACCCAGCTCGATTGGCTTTTCACCTCTACCTATAAGTCATCCCACTCTTTTGCAACAGAGACGGGTTCGCTCAATAATAGCTGCTCATAGGTAGCTCGCTTGGGTTTCGGGAAGGCAAACTTAAATTCATTTTGCTTGGTTTTTCTTGCTAGACCATGATGCAAAAGGTACAAGGGTTGATCTTTGCTGTTTTTAGCTTAGTTATTTCATTATTATTTCATCTTTCCCTTACGGTACGTGGTCTCTATCGCTCCAATGGTGTCTTTTCTATCGCCTATACTGGGACTATTAAATGCTTTAGTTAAGTGTATCAGTAGCTTTGTTATTCCAGGTCATGTGTGTTGGGCTAGAGTTTGGCAATCAAGACGACCTGGTATGAGCAGGTATCTTTCAGGCGTAAGCTGAATGCTTTCATTAAAGCTACGTCTTGGTATTCTAAGTACACCTTCCGGTACACTTACCTTGTTACGACTTACCTCCTCTTCGGCTGAATGGCTTATTAAGGTATGGGGGGGGGGGGCGCTTTTGAGGAGGGTGACGGGCGGTATGTACGTGCCCCAGAGCCGGCTTAAAGAGGGCTCTCTGCTCCCACTTTACTGCTAAATCCTCCTTCTAGGGGCAGTTTCATGCACCTTTGCCGTATGTTCTAATCTAGAAAATGTAGCCCATTGCTCCCATTCCATAGGCTATACCTTGACCTGTCTTACTAGCGGGGTAGGCTATTGCGTCCACTGTTGGTCCTTCATGCGGGGTGGGCTGGCGACGGCGGTATATAGGCTGTTTGGGGCTAGGAATGGTAAGGTATATCGTGGATCATCGATTACAGAACAGGCTCCTCTAGGTGGATGTGGGGCACCGCCAAGTCCTTAGAGTTTTAAGCGTTGGTGCTCGTAGTTCTCGGGCGGATGCTCCAGTAAGATCGAGCATCAAGATTTAGGGCCAGGCATAGTGGGGTATCTAATCCCAGTTTGGGCCCTGGCTTTCGTGGATTTCAATTAATCGTTAGTCTAAGATTTTCTTTGAATAGTGGCCTTATGGACATCTTTGGCTTATGACAACTCAGATGTCTTTTAATCTTAGTTACTTGGATAGCATGTTACCACACTTTACGCCGTTATAATGTTGATTTGGGTCTCCTGTCTGACCGCGGTGGCTGGCACAGGATTTACCGACCCTGATTTGCTATGACTAAGTCAAGTTTTCACTCATTGCTTAATGTTAACTACTGCTGAATACCCGTGGGGGCGTGGCAATTGCAAGGCGTTTTGGGCTACTAATGAAAGTGTGCCTGATACCTGCTCCTATCGACCTGGGGGTCAGGGTGCCTAGGGCTTCTACACTGGCGCGCGGATACTTGCATGTATGATTCTAGCAACAACCAACAGTAAGGTTAGGACTAAGTCTTTTGTCTTTGGGTGCATGTGCAGCAACCATCTTGGCATCTTCAGTGCCATGCTTTGTGCAAGCTACAAAGAC
>NW_027077180.1:72500-78882 GCF_009819655.1 Sylvia atricapilla | reverse complement strand
CTGGGATTCTGGTTTGTCCTGGGATTCTGGTTTGTCCTGGGATTCTGGTTTGTCCTGGGATTCTGGTTTGTCTTGGAATTCTGGTTTGTCCTGGAATTCTGCCTTTATCTGCAGTTCTGCCTTTTCCTGAAGTTCTGGTTTGTCCTGGGATTCTGGTTTGTCCTGGGATTCTGCTTTGTCTTGGAATTCTGGTTTGTTCTGGAATTCTGGTTTGTCCTGGAATTCCGATTTGTCCTGGAATTCTGCCTTTTCCTGCAATTTTGGCTTTTCCCTGCAGTTCTGGTTTGTCTTGGAATTCTGCCTTGTCCTGGAATTCTGCCTTTTCCTGCAGTTCTGGCTTTTTCCTGCAATTTTGGTTTCTTCCCCTGCAGTTCTGCCTTTTCCTGGAATTCCGATTTGTCTTGGAATTCTGCCTTTATCTGCAGTTCTGGATTTTTCCTGCAGTTGTGGGTTTTTTTCTCAATTCTGCCTTTTCCTGCAGTTCTGGGTTTTTTCCCCCTACAATTCTGGTTTTTTTTTTTTCCTCTACAATTCTGTTTTTTTTCACCTACAATTCTGGTTTTTTTTCCTCTGCAATTCTGGGGTTTTCCCCTTCAATTCTGTTTTTTTCCCCCTTCAATTCTGGTTTTTCCCCTACAGTTCTGGGGTTTTATCCCCTACAATTCTGGGTTTTTCCCATGAAATTCTGGTGGGTTTTTTCCCCTACAATTCTGGGATTTTTTCCCCTACAATTCTGGTTTTTTTTCCCCCTACAATTCTGGGTTTTTCCCATGAAATTCTGGTGGGTTTTTTTCCCCTACAATTCTCTTTTTTTCCCTGTGCAGTTCTGCCTGTCCCCAGCAGGATCTGGGGATAAATCAGCTCATTTTGGGAATGAGGAGCTCACTACAGCTACAGGAAAATGTTGGGGATAATGAGACCTGAGCCCTAAAATTCCAACCCAAACCATCCCATAATTCCACTTTATTGGGAAGAAAAAAAGCCCTGGACACAAAAAACATTCAAAGTTTTAATTTCAACTCTTCCTGCTTTTATCTTTTTAACTTGAATTTGTTAAAGTTGATTTTTGGAGTGTTTTATTTTTTATTTCAAGTGTGTCCATGAATCCTGCTGGTTTCAATGGGGACAGTGAGAAAAAAAAAAATCAGGATTTTAAGTGTAAAAAAACCAGATTTAAGTGGGATTTTTTTTCCTCTCTGACACCTCAAATTTGACTTTTTTTTTGGGTTTTTTTTGTCCCCTCCAGGTGGCAAATCGTTACCTGTCCCAGCTGAAAGATGCTCACAAAAACCATCCCTTCATCAAGGAGTACCAGGCCAAGGTAGGAAAAAAAAAAACCCAAATCATAACAGAAATCAATCAAATAAATTGAATTTTACCAACTTCTGATGGAGCTCCATCTCCCTGAATTTTCCCATTTTTGGGGGGAATTTTAAGCCTGGAATAAAAAAGCTTTTTGAGATGCAGATTTTTATTTTTTTTTAATCCAGGTGGAAATTTGTGCTGTAAAAATTTGGGAATTTGGGGAAGAAAGTGGGGAAAAAAAAAACCCAAATGATTTGGGAAAAAAAAAAAAAAAACAAGAACAAAACAAAAAAACCAAAACCAAAAGAAAAAATCAAAAGATGGGATTTGCTTTTGGAATTCCATTAATTTTATGGAGTTGACTGTGCTCTGTTCATCCAATGGAGAGTTAATAAATGTGAATTGGAGGGTGATTGATTGGGAATGATGCATTAATTATTGATTAATGGCAAATTGAAGGTTTTTTGGGGTGGTTTTTTTTTTGCAGGAGAACGACTTTGACCGTCTGGCGCTGCACTATGCCCCCAGTGCCTGAGGTGGGGATGCCTCTGGGGCAGGAAAATCCATCCTGGGACAGGAAAAATCCCTTTGGAGCTCAGAAATTCCCTCTAGGACATAAAAAAATCCCCTCTGGGGCAGGAAAATCCACCGTGGGAGAGGAAAAATCCCTCTGGAGCAGGGAAAATCCACCCTGGGACAGGAAAAATGCTCTTTGGAGCTCAGAAATTCCCTCTAGGACAGGAAAATCCCCTCTGGGGCAGGGAAATTCCACCCTGGGACAGGAAAAATCCCCTCTGGAGCAGGGAAAATCCACCCTGGGACACAAAAAAACTCCCTTTGGAGCTCAGAAATTCCCTCTAGGACAGAAAAAATTCCCTCTGGAGCTGGGAAAATCCACCCTGGGACACAAAAAAATGCCCTTTGGAGCAGGGAAAATTCACCCTGGGACACAAAAAATGCCCTTTGGAGCTCAGAAATCCCCTCTAGGACACAAAAAATCTCCTCTGGGGCAGGGAAAATCCACCTTGGGACACAAAAAATTCCATCTGGAGCAGGGAAAATCCACCCTGGGACAGGAAAAATCCCTTTGGAGCTCAGAAATTCCCTCTAGGACAGAAAAAATTCCCTCTGGGGCAGGAAAATCCACCCTGAGACACAAAATAATTCCCTTTGGAGCAGGGATCACCCTGGGACACAAAAAATTCCCTTTGGAGCTCAGAAATTCCCTCTAGGACACAAAAAATCCCCTCTGGGGCAGGAAAATCCACCCTGGGACAGGAAAAATTCCCTTTGGAGCTCAGAATTCCCCTCTGGGACACAAAATAACCATTTCTGGAACCCAGAAATTCACCTTGGAATGGGGAAAATCCCCTCTGGGACACAGAAATTCCCCCTGGAATACAAAAAATCTCCTCTGGAACACAAAAAAACTCCCTTTGGAGCTCAGAAATTCCCTCTGGGACAGGGAAAATCCGTTCTGGAACACAATAAATTCTTGGAACACAAAAAATCTCTTCTGGAATATGGAAAATTCTTCCTGGGACACAAAAATTTCACTCTGGAACACAGAAATTTCATCTGGAGCAGGGAAAATCCCCTCTGGAAGACAAAAAAAATCTCCCCTGGAACAAAAAATTCTCTTTGGAACTCAGAAAACCCTCTCTGGGACAATGGGAATTTATTCCTGATCAGTGGGATTTATTTTATTCCTGTTCAATGGAATTTATTCCTGATCATCCATGGAAATTTATTCCTGATCAATGGAAATTTATTCCTGATCCATGGAAATTTATTCCTGGCTCTCTGTGCCCTGGAATTTCTGGGATTCCAGCCCTGGTGGGACAGTGGGGAGGAGAAATTCCAACATTTCCAGGGATCAATCCCAAATTCTGGATCCTCTTCCAGCCCATCTGAAAAAATTCCTTTTGGGATTAAAAAAAATAAAAATAAAAATAGAATCAATACAAATCCCTGGGTTTGCTGCTGGCCAGAGGGAAAAGCCCCAAAATGAAAATAATTCATAAAATTTGAATAAAAATTAAATAAAAATGAAATAAAAATAATCCTGAGGCTGAGTTTGATGTCCCCCCTGCAATATCCTTGTCACCAATTCCTGGTTCCAATTCCTGGTGTTTTTTAGGAATTCTTGGATTTTTTGAGGAATTCTTATGGCAGAAAATCTCCTGGAATTTCCTCCACTCCCAACCTGGATTTTTAGGAATTCCTGGATTTTTTTTTAGGAATTCTCATGGCAGAAAATCTGGAATTTCCTCCAATCCCAACCTGGATTTTTAATAATTCCTGGATTTTTTTTTTTTTTTTTTAGGAATTCTCATGGTAGAAAATCTGGAATTTCCTCCAATCCCAACCTGGATTTTTAGGAATTCTCACCATCCCCTCATGGAATTGTGAGCCCGAATTTTGGATATTTTCTGGAATTCCCCTCCTCACATGGGGCTGAGCAGTGTCCCCATGTCCCAGATTTCGGGATTTTTCTCCCAAATTCCGGGATTTTCTCCCTAATTTCGGGATTTTTTCCGGAATTCCGTCCTCACGTGGGACCGAGCAGTGTCCCCATGTCCCGAGTTTCAGGATTTTCTCCTGAATTTCGGAATTTTTCTCCCAAATTTCAGGATTTTCTCCAGAATTCCCCCCTCCCAGGGGACTGAGCAGTGTCCCCATGTCCCGAATTCCGGAATTTTTCTCCCAGATTTTGGGATTTTCTCCCGAATCGCAGGCTCCTCTCCCGACCCCCCTCCCAGGAGCCGAGCGCTGTCCCCGGGCTCTGTCCGCTCTGTCCCCCCCCGCCCTGGTGGCACTCAAAGGTCCCTTTGTCCCCGTCCTTGGCGCCGGATCAATGTCCCTTTGTGCGGCTCTGAAAGGCTCCAGGGAGCCCAAAGTCCCTGGAAACGTCCCCAAGGCCCGGCCGGGGGACACGGGGACACGGGGGGACACACGGGACACGGGGGACACGGGGGACATCGAGGGGACACGGGGGACACGGGACATGAGGGGACACCGGGGACATCGAGGGGACACGGGGGGACACGGGACACGGGGGGGATAATGGGGGAACACGGGGGACACGGGACACGGAGGGACAATGAGGGGACATCGAGGGGACACACGGGACACGGGGGACATCGAGGGACATCGAGGGGAGACACGGGGGACGGGGGACACCGAGGGGACACGGGACACAGGGGGACAATGGGGAGACACCGGGGGACACGGGGGACAATGGGGGGACAATGAGGGGACACGGGACACGGGGGACAATGGGGGGACAATGAGGGGACACGGGACACGGGGGGACACAGGGGACAATGGGGTCATCGAGGGGACACGGGACACAGGGGTACAATGGGGGGACACGGGGGGGACACGGGGGGACAATGAGGGGACACGGGGGACACGGGGGGGACACGGGACACCGGGGGACATCGAGGGGACACCGGGGACATCGAGGGGACACGAGGGGACACCGGGGACACCCAGAGCCGAGGGTTTGGGGCTGAGTTTGGGCTGCCCTGGAGAAATTTGGGGGTTCGGGCAACTCGAGGGGCTCAAAACTCAATTAAAAATCGGATTTATTCTGATTTTTCCTTTCCCTGGCGGCTCCTGGGGCGCTGGGATGATGAGGAGGGGCTCGAAATTAAATTTAATATCGATTTTATTTCATTTTTTTTCTTTCCCTGGCAGTCCCAGGGGTGCTGGGATGAAAATGATGATGATGATGATGATGATGATGGAGTTCACTGAGGTCTTTTCATCAGGGAGGCAGTTTGATTTTTACAGCAGAATTTTATCAATCCAGACCCATCTTAAATTTGAATTTCATGATTCCAAAGCCATTTTCAAGGTGAATTTCATGATTCCAAACCCATCTGAGAAGTGAATTTTATTATTCCAGGCCATATTAAAAGTGAATTTCAGGATTTCAGACCATCTTAAATTTGAATTCCAGGATTCCAAACCCATCTGAAAAATAAATGTCCTTATTCCAGACCCTTGAACTGCAAGAGGTGCCCACACCTGAGGGGAAAAGTGGAAATCCCCTAAAATAGCACCTGAGACCCCAAAGTGACACCTGAGACCCCTAAAGTGGCACCTGAACCCCAAAATTCCCACTCGAATCCCCCAAATTGGCACCTGAACCCCCAAATTTGCAGTGAAATCCCCTAAATTCGCTCCTGAGATACCTAAAATGGCACCTGAACCCCAAAATTCCCACTCGAATCCCCGAAACTGGCGCCTGACACCCCAAAATTCGCACTGACATCTGCTAAAGCGGCACCTGAGATCCCAAAGTGGCGCTTGAGACCCCCAAATTTGTGGTTAAATCCCCCAAATTGGCACCCAAGACTCCAAAGTGGCACCTGAGACCCCAAAATTCCCATTCGAATCCCCCAAATAGACACCAGAACCCCCAAATTTGCAGTGAAATCCCCCGAAGTGGCACCTGAACCCCCAAATTCCCACTCGAATCCCCCAAATCGGCACCTGGGACCCCTAAATTGGAACTTTATTCCCCCAAATTGGCTCCTGAGACCCCCAAATTTGCGGTTAAATCCCCCAAATTGGCACCTGAGATACCTAAAGTGGCACCTGAACCCTCAAATTGGAACTTTATTCCCCCAAATTGGCACCCGAACCCCCAAATGTGCAGTGAAATCCCCCAAAGCGGCCCCCGAGCCCCCCGAATTTCCACCCCGGTTTGTTTGGGGGGGTTGGTTGGGGTTTTTTTGGTTTTGGGGGGTTTTGGGGTGGGTTTTTGGGGTTTGGGGTTTTTTTTGGGGGGAGGTTGTTGGTGGTGGTCGGTTTTTGGGGGGGATTAGGGTTTTTTGGGGTTTTTTGGTGGGAGTTGGTTTTTTTGGTGGGTTTTTTGTGGGGTTTTTTGTTGTTTCTTTTGGGATTTTGTGTTGGTGGTTTCTTTGGTTGGGTTTTTTTTTTTTTTTTGGGTTTTTTTTTGTTTGTTTTTTTTTTGGTTTTTTTGTGGTTTTTGGGTTTTTTGGGGGTTTTTTGGGGGTTGTTTTGGGTTTTTTTGCGGGAGGAGCTTTGATTTTTTATTTTTCTT
>NW_027077180.1:0-70000 GCF_009819655.1 Sylvia atricapilla | reverse complement strand
GGGATCACGGTGGCATTGGGGTCGAGGAAAGGGGAGAGCGGCGCCCGCCCCCGCTGCGGAATTTGGGAACTGCGGGGGGATGTTTTTGCGTCCCGATTTTCCTCCTGGATTTCCATCCTGGAATTACATCCCGGGGTTTTTGGCATCGGGGAAGGGGAGAGCGGCGCCTGCCCCCGCTGCGGGGTCTGGGGATGGGGGGAGGATGGTTCTGCGCCCCGATTTTCCTCCTGGATTTCCATCCTGGTTTTTTGTGGGGTTTTTTTTGTTTTTTTGGGGGGTGGGGGGAGGGGGTTTTTTTGCCCCGATTTTCCATCTGGATTTCTATCGTGTGTTTTTTGTGCCCCGATCTTCCTCCTGGATTTACATCCTGGGTTTTTTGGGGTTTTTTTGGGGGGGGATTTTTTGTTTTGGTTTGGGTTTTTTTGCGTCCCGCTTTTCCTCCCGGATTTCCATCCATGAGCATCCTGAGGGAGCCATAAACCCAATCCCCCGCTCCCTCCGCCTTCCTCAGCTCCGCAAGGTTCAGCGGCTTTTTCCTTCCAGGTTATTCCCGGGCTTGTTCCGCGCCGTCCCTGAGGATGGAGCATCCTCTGCCTGCTCCATTTCCCCCGGATCCATCCCGGGATCCATCCCCGGCTCCATCCCCGGATCCATCCCCTGCTCCATTTCCCCCGGATCCATCCCCTGCTCCATTTCCCCCGGATCCATCCCCGGCTCCATCCCCGGATCCATCCCCTGCTCCATTTCCCCCGGATCCATCCCCGGATCCATCCCCCGGATCCATTCCCGGATCCATCCCCGGATCCATCCCCGGATCCATCCCCCGGATCCATCCCCGGATCCATCCCCGGATCCATCCCCGGATCCATTTCCCCTGGATCCATCCCCCAGATCCATCCCCGGATCCATCCCCGGATCCATCCCCCGGATCCATCCCCGGATCCATCCCCGGATCCATCCCCGGATCCATCCCCGGATCCATCCCCCGGATCCATCCCCGGATCCATCCCTGGATCCATCCCCGCATCCCCACAAGGCTGAGGTGGTTTCTTCCCGGTTATTCCATGGTTTTTTTCCTGCCGTTCCGTGTCTTTCCCAGGGTTTGGATCCTGCAGGATTGAGCAGCCCGGAGCTCCCCCTGCTCCTTTCCCCATTATTCCCATCCCCACAAGGTTCAGGAGATTTTATTCCCGGTTATTCCCTGTTTGTTTTTGCCTTTCCCAGTGCTGTATCCCAAAGAATTTGAACATCCCGGAACCCCTCCTGCTCCTTTCCCCTTTATTTCCATCCCCACAGGATTAAGGGGTTTTATTCCCGGTTTATTTTTGTCATTCCCGGTGCTGAATCCCAAAGAATTTGAACATCCCGGAACCCCCCCATCTCCATTTCGCCTTTATTCCCATCCCCACAAGGTCAGGGATATTTTTCCCCCGCTCATTCCCGTTTTTCCCGGGGCACAGGAAGAACAGGGGGCACATTCCTGCGGGGCTTTTTTGGGATGAAATCTCCCGCAGCCTTGGGGGACGTGAATTAAATCTTTAATTTCTGGCTCTTTGGTGGAGGGTTTGGAGGGAAATCGGGAGGATTTGGGGGTCATTTTATTTTAGTTTAGTTTAGTTTAGTTTAGTTTAGTTTAGTTTACCTTATTTTACCTTATTTTATTTTTATTTTTATTTTATGAATTTCCCTCATTCCCTGTCTGGCTGGGATGGGTTGAAGGAGCTGTGGGTGAGGAACTTGCTGGGAATTTTCTCCTGGATTTGGATTTCCCCCATTCCCTGTCTGTCCGTGATGCCAGGTAGCTCCTGGCAGCTCCTGGAAGACCCTGGCAGCATCTGGCAACACCTGGAAACACCTGGCAGGTCCTGGCAGGTGCTGGTAGCTCTTGATAGCTCCTGGCAGGTCCTGGCAGCTCCTCACAGGTCCTGGCAGCTCCTGGCAGGTTTTGGCAGCTCCTGGCAGTTGAATACAGCTCCTGGCAGCTCCTGGCAGGTCCTGGCAGCTCTTGGCAGCTCCTCACAGGTCCTGGCAGATCCTCACAGGTCCTGGCAGCTCCTGGCAGCTGAATACAGCTCCTGGCAGATCCTGGCAGGTCCTGGCAGGTTTTGGCAGCTCCTGGCAGCTCTTTGCAGTTGAATACAGCTCCTGGCAGGTCCTGGCAGCCCCTGGCAGCTCTTGGCAGCTGCTCACAGGTCCTGGCAGCTCCTGGTGGACCCTGGCAAACCCTGGCAGCTCTTGGGAGCTCCTGGCAGCTTCTTTTAGCTTCTGGCAGGTCCCGGCAGATGCTCACAGGTCCTGGCAGCTCCTGGCAGGTTCTTTTAGCTCCTTTTAGCCCCTGGCAGGTCCTGGCAGGTTCTTTTAGCTCCTTTTAGCTCCTCTTAGCCCCTGGCAGGTCCTGGCAGCCCCTGGCAGACTCTGGCAGGTCCTGGCAGCTGCGAGGAGCCGTGCCCTGGGGAAATGGGTCACTGTAACCGCAGACGGGCGGCGGGTCCCGGCGGTGTCACCTTCCCCCGGCCCGGGAGGGGTCACAGGGGACAGGAGGGGGCACGGGTTTGGGCTGTTCGGGAATGAAAACTGGCCCAGAAAGGCACAAATTTGGGGTTTTAGGAATAAAAACTGACCCAGAAAGGCACAAACTCGGGTTTATGGGGATAAACTGACCCAGGATGGCAAAGCTTTGGGGTTTTAGGAATAAAAACTGACACAGGATGGCAGAAACATGGATTTTTTGGGATAAACTGACCCAGGATGGCAAAACTTTGGGGTTTTAGGAATAAAAACTGACTCAGAAAGGCACAAACTCGAGTTTATGGGGGAATAAACTGACCCAGGATGGCAAAACTTTGGGTTTTTAGCAATAAAAACTGGCCCAGGGTGGCACAAACTCGTTTTTTTGGGGAATAAACTGACCCAGCCTGGCAAAACCTCGGATTTTTGGGGATAGACTGACCCAGGATGGCAGAATTTGGGTTTTTAGCAATAAAACCTGACCCAGCAAGGCCAAACTCGGGTTATTTTGGGATAAACTGACCCAGCCTGGCACAACCTCAGGTTCATAATTCACATTATCATAATCAGAAACTAAACTATTTATTAATTACCAAACCATTTATTAGCATTCCTGGGCCTATCAGCTTCTGTCACACAACATCTGAAACGCCTCAAAGCCAATAATCTGAAATCACCCAAACTATTGTTTAATTACAAACTATTGTTTAATGAATTACAAACTATTTTTGAATTAATTACAAACTATATTTGAATTATGAACTATTTATTAATTACCAAACCCTTTATTAGCATTCCTTGGCCTATCAGCTTCTGCCACACGATGTTACAAATGCCTCAAAGCCAATAATCTGAAATCACCCAAACTATTGTTTAATTACAAACTATTGTTTAATGAATTACAAACTATTTTTGAATGAATTACAAACTATATTTGAATTATGAACTATTTATTAATTACAAAACCATTTATTAGCATTCCTTGGCCTATCAGCTTTTGCCACAGAACACTCTGAAACGCCTCAAAGCCAATAATCTGAAATCACCCAAACTATTGTTTAATTACAAACTATTGTTTAATGAATTACAAACTATTTTTGAACGACAAACTATTTTTGAATTAGAAAACCCTTTATTAGCATTCCTGGGCCTATCAGTTTGTTCTGAGGAGGGAAAATTTCTCTTTTTTTGGTTGGCCCAGGGCAGGAGGCGGGGGTTTGTGTCCGGCTTTGTGGGACCAGCCCAGTTTTGTACTAAAAGTTTAAGGTAAAACTTGAAACTAAAACTTTAAATTTTAAGGTTTTTATCGTGTGACATTTCATGGTTCTGTTCAAACTCCACATCCATGATCTTAGTGCTTTATAGTCAATGTATGTATAGTATTAAATTAAATTAAATTAAATTAAATTAAATCACATGTTATACAATATCATATTATATTATATTATATTATATTATATTATATTTCAACGTATTTATATATATATAATAGACCATTTATATATTATCGTCAATAGATATATTATAAACGATTTATTTTAGTCTGTTTATTATAGCCTATATATATATTATAGTCTATATATGTACTATAGTCGATATATTTATTATAATCAATATATCTATTAGACTATTTATTATAGTCATATATTATTATAATCAATATATATTATAGACCAATTATTTATTATAGTCTATATATATATTATAGACTATTTTTATGTATTATAGTCTCTATATTTTAGATTATATATTATAGTTTATATATTATAATCTATATATATTAAAAACTACATATATTTTATAGACTATTTATATGTTATGGACTATTTATTTATTATAGTCAATATCTATATTATAGGTTATTTATATGTAATTATATTCTATCTCTGTATAATAATCAATATCTATATTATAGATTATTTACATATAATTATATTCTATCCCTGTATTATAGCCAATATCTATATTACAGATTATTTATATATAATTATGTTCTATAGATGTATTATAGTCAATATCTATATTATAGGTTATTTATATATAATTATATTCTATCCCTGTATAATAATCAATATCTATATTATAGATTATTTACATATAATTATATTCTATCCCTGTATTATACCAATATCTATATTATAGGTTATTTATATATAATTATATTCTATAGATGTATTATAGCAAATATCTATATTATAGATTTTTATATACAATTATAATCTATCCATGTATTACAGCCAATATCTATATTATAGATAATTTATATTTAAAGCCAATTTTGGGAGCCTTTTTTACAGCCTCAGCCCCAATGCAGCGTTTTTTTGAGGGGTCAGAACTTAAATTAACACCAAAAAAATTCCAAATATTCAACTTCCAAACTGTCAGCCAGGCTCTGCCTTTTCCTCCTCCGAACACAAACCCTGGGAACTGCAGAAAGGCACCAAAAACCACAAAAAACCACAACAAAAAGTTCTTTATTCGCTGCCTGGGCTGCAGCAGCTCTGCCAGGGACACGGAATTAAGGGGAAATTGAAACAAAATAATAATACTGTCATGGATTTGGGGGTGAGAAAATCGCTTTTTTTCTGGAAAATGTTGTCCAGAGCTTGGGGAAACTGAGGCACGGAGCTGCTGCTGGGGTGGGGGTTGGTTCAGGGCAAATTTGGGAGAAAATTCTCTAAAATTTGGGTCTTTTTAAGGAGCAAACTTAATTGGTTCCTCCTTTAATGAGCAGGGGAAAGAAGTTCTGTAGGAAAAAAAGCAGGAAAAAAAAAAAAACAAAAAACCCTGTTTGTGGAGCAAACAAAGTGCTCACGAGCGTGAAAAAAATTGAATTATGTAAAACAATAAAACCTCTTGTTGTTCTGAAGTGAGGTGGTAAATTTGGGTCAGTTTAGTCCCCAAAAAAATGAGGTTGTGTCTTGTTGGGTCAGTTTATCCCAAAAAAATTGAGTTTGTGCTGTTCTGGGTCAGTTTATTCCCCAAAAAATGAGTTTGTGCCTTGTTGGGTCAGTTCATTCCCCAAAAAATGAGTTTGTGCCTTGTTGGATCAGTTTATTCCCAAAAAAAAAAAAAAAAAAAAAAAAAAAAAAAAAAAAAAAAAAAAAAAAAAAAAAAAAAATAGAGTTTGTGTCTTGTTGGGTCAGTTTATTCCCAAAAAAAATGAGTTTGTGCCGTTCTGGGTCAGTTTTATCCCCAAAAAATTGAGTTTGTGCCATTCTGGGTCAGTTTATTTCCCCAAAAAATTGAGATTGTGCCGTTCTGGGTCAGTTTATTCCCCCCAAAAACCCCCCAAGAGCCCCAAAATTGGGACCCCTCAAACCCCCGGGATTCCCAAATTTGAGTGGCCGGGAGCAGTGTCCAGCCCGGGGACACAGGGGACACAGCAGGGGACAGAGGGGACACAGGGGACACAAGGGGACACAGGGGACACAGGGGACAGGGAGAGGGGACACAAAGCGGACAGAGGGGACAGAGAGAGGGGACACAGGGGACACAGGGGACACAGGGGACACAGAGGGGACACAGGGGACAGAGAGAGGGGACACAGGGGACAGGGAGAGGGGACAGAGGGGACACAAAGGGGACAGAGGGGACACAAAGGGGACAGAGGGGACACGGAGGGGACAGAGGGGGGCCACAAAGGAGTAGACAGACGGGACAGACAGGGGACACAGGGGACAGAGGAATGGCCAGAGGGGACAGAGAGAGGGGACACAGAAGGGACAGAGGGGACAGAGGAGTGGACAGAGAGGACGCAGAAGGGACAGAGTGACACAGGACACAGACAGAGGGGACACAGAGGGGACACAGGGGACACAGGACACAGACAGAGGGCACAGAGGGGACACAGAGGGGACACAGAGGGGACACAGGACACAGAGGGGACACAGAGGGGACACAGGGCACAGAGGGCACAGAGGAGACACAGAGGGGACACAAAGGAGTAGACAGAGGGGACACAGAGGGGACACAGAGGGGACACAGGACACAGAGGGGACACAGAGGGGACACAGGGCACAGACGGGTCCCTGCGGTCACCCCCAGCCCGGTGCCAGCCCCAGCAGCTGTCGCTGCCCGGTGTCACCCCGCTGTGTGTGTCCCCGCGGGTGGCCTGGCACCGCCCGGGGGCCGCGACAAACCCCCTGAACCGCGGGGACCCGTGAGCCGGGAGAGGCTGGGTGCGGATTTGGGGATTTCTGGGTGCTCCTGTGTCCTCCTGCTGGAGCTGGGGGCGGATTTCGGGATCCCTGGGGCTGGGAGTGGATTTTGGGGTCCCTGACTGTGGATTTTGGGATCCCCGGAGCCGGGAACAGATTTTGGGGTCCCTGACGGTGGATTTCGGGATCCCTGGAGCTGGGAGCAGATTTTGGGGTCCCTGACGGTGGATTTTGGGATCCCTGGGGCTGGATTTGGGGACAGAGGCCGTGCTGGAGGCTGGGAAAGGACAGAGCAGCTCCGCGCCCTCCTTGCCCTGAGGAGGAGGAGGAGGAGGAGGAGGAAGGGGACGTTGCCCTTTAAGCAGAGCCCCGTGACGTCACGGCCCCGTGACGTCACGGCCAGCAGCTCCCGTCGCCCGTAGCAACAGCAGCATCCCGCTCCGTCACCATGGCAACGGCGGCCGGGTGATGGGAGGACATCCCCACCCCTGTCCCCACCCCACAGGGCCGCGGTGGCGCCGGGGACATCCCTGTGTCCCCTCCCCGTGTCCCCTCTGTGTCCCCCCCGTGTCCCCTCTGTGTCCCCTCCGTGTCCCCTCTGTGTCCCCTCTGTGTCCCCTCTGTGTCCCCTCCGTGTCCCCTTTGTGTCCCCTCTGTGTCCCCTCTGTGTCCCCTCTGTGTCCCCTCTGTGTCCCCCCCGTGTCCCCTCTGTGTCCCCCCCCCGTGTCCCCTCCGTGTCCCCTTTGTGTCCCCTCCGTGTCCCCTCCGTGTCCCCTCTGTGTCCCCTCCCCGTGTCCCTGAGGAGAGGACAGAATGGGATGATCCCTGTGCTCCCTCCACCCCAAAACTCTGTGGGGTGAGCAGGGATTGAGGATCCCAAATCCACCCTGGGACTGGGGAAAGATGGAACTGGGTGATCCCTGTGGGGTGAGCAGGATTGACCCCTGTGGGGTGAGCAAGGATCACCTTTGTGGGATGAGCAGATGTTTGAGGATCCCAAATTCACCCTGGGATTGAGGAAAGATGGAACTGGATGCCCTTTGTGGGGTGAGCAGAGGTTTGGGGACCCCAAACCCACCCTGGGACTGGGGAAATATTGAACAGGATGATCCCTGTGGGGTGGGCAGGGATGATGACCCCTGTGGGGTGCGAAGAGGTTTGGGGACCCCAAATCCACCCTGGAACAGAGGAAAAACTGGAACAGGATGATCCCTGTGGGGTGAGCAGAAGTCTGAGGATCCCAAATCCTCCCTGGGACTGGGGGAATATTGAACTGGGTGATCCCTGTGGGGTGAGCAGGATTAATCCCTGTGGGGTGCACAGGATGATCCCTGTGGGGTGAGCAGGATTAATCCCTGTGGGATGAACAGGATGATCCCTATGGGGTGAGCTGGATTAATCCCTGTGGGATGAGCAGGATTAATCCCTGTGGGATGAACAGGATGATCCCTATGGGGTGAGCAGGATGATCCCTATGGGGTGAGCAGGATTAATCCCTGTGGGATGAACAGGATGATTCCTGTGGGATGAACAGGATGATCCCTGTGGAGTGACCAGGATGATCCCTGTGGGGTGCACAGGATTAATCCCTATGGGGTGAGCAGGATGATCCCTATGGGGTGAGCAGGATTAATCCCTGTGGAGTGACCAGGATGATCCCTGTGGGATGAACAGGATGATCCCTGTGGGGTGGGCAGGATGATCCCTGTGGGGTGCACAGGATTAATCCCTATGGGGTGAGCAGGATGATCCCTATGGGGTGAGCAGGATGATCCCTATGGGGTGAGCAGGATTAATCCCTGTGGGGTGAGCAGGATTAATCCCTGTGGGGTGAGCAGGATTAATCCCTATGGGGTGAGCAGGATGATCCCTGTGGGGTGCACACTCTTTGAGGCCCCCAAACCCCCGAGGGCTGTCCCCGTGTCCCACCCTTTGCACACCCCAACAATCCTGCCCAGGACTCTCTCTCCCTTTTCCATTCTCCCTCCCACTTTCCTCCTCTTGTTCCTGCCTTTGGGAAAAGCCTTTGGCAGGGCTGAGAACTCGGGATTTTTTGGGGCTGGGAGCCCCTGGAAAAGGCTCAGCCCGAAATCCGGCCACAGCCTGGGGACAGCTGGGACCTTAAATTAGGAGCAGAAAATGCTGAGCCGGGGCAGGGTCCAGTTACTGGGCAGGAGTTTTGGTTTTCACCTCCAGCTCACCGGGAGGTTCCGAGCGGGGGGATCGGGGGCTTTGGGGTCCCCAAAACCTTCCCCTGTGTCCTCTCCTGGGGGTCCCTGTCCTGAAAGGGGAGGCAGGAATGGGATGTGGGATTCCAGGATTTGGAGTGGTTCAGCGAGGGGCAGGGAAAACTCCCAGCCCGGAGATCCTGGGAGCTCAGGGGGAAAGGCAGAGCCCCCGGCTCCGGTTGTTCCCAAAAAACTGAGTTTGTGCCTTGAAGGGTTCATTTCATCCCCAAAAAATCCTGGAGTTGTGGGGTCCTGGATTCATTTGTTCCCAAAAAACTGAGTTTGTGCCTTGAAGGGTTCATTTCATCCCAAAAAACTGAGTTTGTGCCTTGAAGGGTTCATTTCATCCCAAAAAACTGAGTTTGTGCCTTGAAGGGTTCATTTCATCCCAAAAACTCTGGAGTTGTGGGGTCCTGGATCCGTTTGTTCCCAAAAAACTGAATTTGTGCCTTGCTGGGTTCATTTATTCCCCCCAAAAAACTGGAGTTGTGCGGTCCTGGGTCAGTTTATTCCCAAAAAAACCTGGAGTTGTGCTGTGCTGGATCCATTTATTCCCAAAAAACCCGGGGCTCTGCCTTGCTGCGTTCATTTAATCCCCAAAACCTGAGGCTATGCTGTGCTGAGTTCATTTATTTCCATTTATTCCCCAAAAAATCGAGATTGTGCCTTGCTGGATCCATTTATTCCCAAAAACCTGAGTTTGTGCCTTGCTGGGTCAGTTTATTTCGGGCATTTTGGGGAAAGTTTCTCTCCTTTCCTCCGTTCAAACACCACGAGGGTGGAGGGAATAAAAAATCCCAGCGGGATTTGGGGCTGGCAAATCCTCCGGGAGCGCGGCGAGGGTGACACAGCCCGGCCCTGGGGGCACCTGGTGGCACTTGGTGGCAGTGCCAGTCTGTCCAGGGCTCTGCCGAGCTTTTCCCTGCACATCCAGAGGATTTTTTCCCGTCTCCAACTGCCCGGGGTAGTGTTGTTAAAGCTCCTCCTCCTGGCCGTTTTATTTCTAGTTTTATTTTTATTTTTATTTTTATTCTAATTTATTTCTATTTTTATTTTTATTTTTACTTTTATTTTTTTATTTTTATTTTACTTTTATTTTCATTTTTATTTCTATTTTTATTTTTATTTTTATTTTTATTTTTATTTTTGTTTTTATTTTCGTTTTTATTTTTATTTTTATTTTTATTTTTGTTTCTATTTTTATTTTTATTTTTACTTTTATTTTCATTTTCATTTTTATTTTCATTTTTATTTTCATTTTTATTCTTATTCTTATTTTCATTTTCATTTTTCATTTTTATTTTCATTTTCATTTTCATTTTCATTTTCATTTTCATTTTTATTTTCATTTTCATTTTCATTTTCATTTTCATTTTCATTGTTATTTTCATTTTCATTTTCATTTTCATTTTCATTTTCATTTTCATTTTCATTTTCATTTCTATTTTTATTTTCATTTTTATTTTCATTTTCATTTTTATTTTTGATTCCCCCCGGCAGCCCCTGGGGGAATGGTGCAAGCTGCAGCCCAAGGACGCGGCCAAGATGCCCGAGAGCGCCTGGAAGCTGCTGTTCTACTCCTTGTCGTGGTCCTACGGCGCCTACCTGCTCTTCTGCACCGACTACCGCTTCTTCCACGACCCGCCCTCCGCCTTCTATGGTGAGCAAAACCGGAGGGAAAAATCCCATTTCACGTTTTTTAATATTTTTTTTTAAAAAAATCAGAGGTGGCGCGAGGAGGTGTCTGAGAATTTCTGTGGCTGGGGAGGGAAATCAGGGAATAATTAATTAGTTGGTGGGTTGGGTTGGGTTGGGTTGGGTCTTGAAGATCAGCTCGTGGTCGTGGGGAGAGGCAGAGAATCAGGGTTTGAAAATCACCTCGTTCCAGTTCCTGTGCTAGGACAGGGGTTAAAAATCACCTGAAAATCACCTCGTTCCTGCCCCTGGCCAAATCAGGGGTTAAAAATCACCTCGTTTTAACCCCTGCCCAAATCAGAGCCCAAAGATCACCTCGTTCCAACTCCTGCATTGAATCTGGGGTTAAAAATCACCTCGTTCCAGCCCCTGCCCAAATCAGGGTTTTAAAAATCACCTCATTCCAGCCCCTGCCCAAATCAGAGCCTAAAAATCACCTCATTCCAACCCCTGCACTAGGACAGGGAATAAAAATCATCTCATTCCAATCCCTGCCTAAATTAGAGCCTAAAGATCACCTCATTCCAACTCCTGCACTGAATCTGGGGTTAAAAATCACCTCGTTCCAACTCCTGCACTAGGACAGGGTATAAAAATCCCCTCGTTCCAATCCCTGTCCAAATCAGGGGTTAAAAATCACCTTGTTCCGACTCCTGCTCAAATCAGGGTTTTAAAAATCACTTTGTTCCAGCCCCTGCCCAAATCAGAGCCTAAAGATCACCTCGTTCCAAGCCCTGTACTAGGACAGGGATTAAAAATCCCCTTGTTCCAAACCTTGCACTAAGACAGAGATTAAAAATCCCCTTGTTCCAATCCCTGCCCAAATCAGGGGTTAAAATCCCCTCAGACGTCGGTGGCTGTGGAGGTTTTGGTGCCCGGGGCAGAGTTTGGGACCAGCTGGATCCTCACCCAGCCCCTGCCCCTGTGCTGGGCTGGGGGGACCTGCCACCTCCTGGGCCCCACTGGTGGCACCTCCAGGTCCCCAGGCTGCTGTGACCAGTGTCCTGGTGTGGCCAGTGTCCTGCTGTGACCAGTGTCCCCAAGCTGGTGTGACCAGTGCCCCAGTGTGACCAGTGTCCCCAGGCTGGTGTGGCCACTGCCCTGGTGTGACCAGTGTCCCTGTCCTGGTGTGACCAGTGTCCTGGTGTGACCAGTGTCCCTGAGCTGCTGTGACCAGTGTCCCTGTCATGACCATTGTCTGGTGTGACCAGTGCCCCAGTGTGACCAGTGTCCCCAGTGTGACCACTGCCCTGGTGTGACCTCTGCCCTGGTGTGACCAGTGTCCTGGTGTGACCAGTGTCCTGGTGTGACCAATGCCCTGGCGTGACCAGTATCCCCAGTGTGACGGGTGCCATGGTGTGACGGGTGTCCCCATGTAACCAGTCCCCTAGTGTGACCAGTGTCCCCAGGCTGGTGTGACCAGTGTCCTGGCGTGACCAGTATCCCCAGTGTGACAGGTGTCCCCATGTGACCACTGCCCCAGTGTGACCGGTGTCCCCGTGTGACCACTGCCCCGGTGTGACGGGTGTCCCCGTGTGACTGGTGTCCCCAGTGTGACGGGTGTCCCCGTGTGACCACTGCCCCGGTGTGACGGGTGTCCCCGTGTGACCAGTATCCCCAGTGTGACGGGTGTCCCCGTGTGACCAATGCCCCGGTGTGACGGGTGTCCCCATGTAACCAGTCCCCTAGTGTGACCAGTGTCCCCAGGCTGGTGTGACCAGTGCCCTGGCGTGACCAGTATCCCCAGTGTGATGGGTGTCCCCATGTAACCGGCGCCGTGGTGTGACGGGTGTCCCCGTGTGACCAGTATCCCCAGTGTGACGGGTGTCCCCATGTGACCACTGCCCCAGTGTGACAGGTGTCCCCATGTGACCACTGCCCCGGTGTGACGGGTGTCCCCGTGTGACCAGTGCCCCGGTGTGACGGGTGTCCCCATGTGACCACTGCCCCAGTGTGACCGGTGTCCCCGTGTGACCAGTGCCCCGGTGTGACGGGTGTCCCCATGTGACCACTGCCCCAGTGTGACCGGTGTCCCCGTGTGACCAGTGCCCCGGTGTGACGGGTGTCCCCGTGTCCCCCAGACTGGCAGCAGGGCATGGAGGTGCCCAGGGACATCGCAGTGGCCTACCTGCTGCAGGGCAGCTTCTACGGCCACTCCCTGTACGCCACGGCCTACATGGACACGTGGCGCAAGGACTCGCTGGTGATGCTGCTGCACCACGTGGTGGCCCTGACCCTCCTGGCCTCCTCCTACGCCTTCAGGTGAGCCCCAGAGCCCGGCCCGAGGTCTGGGGGAGCCCCACCGGGGTCCCCTGGGAGAGGTCTGTGTCTGTCACCCCAACCCCGACCTTCTGCCCTGCTGGAATTTCTGTCCCCGAGCCCAATCCCCAATTTTCCCTGCTGGATCTGTGTCCCTCACCCCAATCCCAACCTTTTCCCTGCTGGATTTGTGTCCTCACCCCAGTCCCAACCCTCAGGCAGGGAATGACAGACTGGGGGTGCTGGGAGCCAGCATCAACTCTCCTCCCTCTTTGCTCCCTGTTTTCTCCCCTTTTATCCTGTTTTCCTCCACTGCTTTTCCCCCTCACCCTTTTTTTCCTGCCTTTTTTCCTCCATTTTCCCACCCTTTTCCCCTCCTATTTTTCCCCCATTTCCCTCCTTTTTTCTCCCTTTTTTCTTTGCCCCCATTTCCCCCACCCCATTTTCCCCCATTTCCCCATTTCTCCCCATTTTCCCCCATTTTTTCCCCATTTCTCCCCATTTTCCCCCCATTTTTCCCCATTTTTTCCCCATTTTTCCCCATTTTCCCCATTTCTCCCCATTTTTCCCCATTTTCCCCATTTCCCCATTTTTCCCCCCATTTTCCCCCATTTTCCCCATTTTTCCCCATTTTTCCCCATTTTTCCCCATTTCCCCCCATTTTTTCCCCATTTCCCCCCATTTTTCCCCATTTCCCCCCCATTTTTCCCCATTTTCCCCCATTTTTTTCCCCCATTTTCCCCCATTTTCTCCCCACTTTTCCCCCATTTTTTCCCCATTTCTCCCCAATTTTCCCCCATTTTTTTCCCCATTTCTCCCCATTTTCCCCCCATTTTTTCCCCCATTTTTCCCCATTTTTCCCCATTTTCCCCATTTTCTCCCCATTTTCCCCATTTTTCCCATTTTTTCCCCATTTTTCCCCATTTTTCCCCATTTTTCCCCATTTCCCCCCATTTTCCCCCCATTTTCCCCATTTCTCCCCATTTTTTTCCCCCATTTTCCCCATTTTCTCCCCATTTTTCCCCATTTTTCCCCATTTTCCCCATTTTTTCCCCATTTTTTCCCCATTTTTCCCCCATTTCCCCCCCACATTTTTTCCCCATTTTCCCCCCATTTCTCCCCATTTTTTCCCCATTTCTCCCCATTTTTCCCCAGGTACCACAACGTGGGCATCCTGGTGCTGTTCCTGCACGACGTCAACGATGTGCAGCTGGAGTTCACCAAGCTCAACGTGTACTTCAAGCACCGCGGCGGCACCTTCCACCGCCTCAACGACGTGCTCTCCAACGTGGGCTGCCTCACCTTCGGCCTCAGCTGGTGCGTCTGGGGCTCATCCCGATCCTCGCCCGGCTGGGGGCTTGTGTCCTTCATCCCAGTCCTGATCCCAGTGCTGGGTTTGTGTCCTTCATCCCAGTGCTGGATTTGTGTCCCTCACCCTGCTGGGGGTTTGTGTCCCTGATCCCAGTCCTGATCCCACTGAGGGGTTTGTGTCCCTCATCCCAATCCTAATCCCACTGAGGGGTTTGTGTCCCTCATGCCAATACTGATCCCAGTCCTGGGTTTGTGTCCCTGATCCCAATCCTGATCCTAGTGCGGGGTTTGTGTCCCTGATCCCAATCCTGATCCCAGTCCTGGGTTTGTGTCCCTGATCCCACTGAGGGGTTTGTGTCCCTGATCCCAATCCTGATCCCACTGAGGGGTTTGTGTCCCTGATCCCAATCCTGATCCCAGTCCTGGGCTTGTGTCCTTCATCCCAATCCTGATCCCAGTCCTGAGTTTGTGTCCCTTATCCCGCTCCTCACCCTGCTGGGGGGCTTGTGTCCTTCATCCCAATCCTGATCCCAGTCCTGGGTTTGTGTCCTTCATCCCAATCCTGATCCCAGTGCGGGGTTTGTGTCCCTGATCCCGCTGAGGGGTTTGTGTCCCTCATTCCAATCCTGATCCCAGTGCTGGGTTTGTGTCCCTGATCCCAATCCTGATCCCACTGAGGGGTTTGTGTCCCTTATCCCACTCCTCACCCTGCTGGGGGGCTTGTGTCCTTCATCCCAATCCTGATCCCGCTGCGGGGCTTGTGTCCCTGATCCCAGTCCTGGGTTTGTGTCCTTGATCCTGATCCTGACCTTCCTCCCTGCTGGGTTTGTGTCCCTGATCCCACTCCTCACCCTGCTGAGGGATTTGTGTCCTTCATCCCACTGAGGGGTTTGTGTCCCTGATCCCAATCCCGACTCTTCGTGGTGGGTTCAGCTCCCTGATCCCACTCCTCACCCTCTTCCCTGATGGATTTGAGTCCCTGGTACCAATCCCGACCTTCCTCCCTGGTGGATTTGTGTCCGTGATCCCACTCCCGACCCTCCTGGTGGATTTTTATCCCTCTGACCCCACTCCTGACCCTCCTGGTGGATTTTTATCCCTCTGACCCCACTCCTGACCCTCCTGGTGGATTTTTATCCCTCTGACCCCACTCCTGACCCTCCTGGTGGATATTTTTTTGTCCCTCTGACCCCACTCCAGACCCTCCCTGTGGATTTCTCCCCCTGCTCCCACTCCGCACTCCCCTCCCGGTTTTTGGGCCCCCTCCCCGCCGTCTCCCGGGGAATTTTGGGGCCGGGAAGGATCCGGGAGGGGCTTTGGGCCCCACGCTGGGCTCGGAATCCCTCTGTAGTGCCCGGCGTCTGTCACCGCCAGAGCGGCTGTGAAACGCTGCGACACTCCGGCCCCTGTCACCCTGTCACTGTGCGCCACCGAGTGACAAATGGCCCCGGGCGGGGACAGGGGGAGGAGGGGGAGGAGGAGGAGGAAAATGCCCCGGGATGGATGGAGGGATGGAGGGATGGATGGATGGATGGATGGAGGGAGGGATGGATGATGGATGGAGGGATGGAGGGATGGAGGGATGGAGGGATGGATGGATGGATGGATGGATGGAGGGATGGATGGATGGATGGATGGATGGAGGGATGGATGGATGGAGGGATGGATGGATGGATGGAGGGATGGAGGGATGGATGGATGGAGGGATGGAGGGATGGATGGATGGATGGATGGATGGAGGGATGGATGGATGGATGGATGGATGGAGGGATGGATGGATGGAGGGATGGATGGATGGATGGAGGGATGGAGGGATGGATGGAGGGATGGATGGAGGGATGGATGGATGGATGATGGATGGATGGATGGATGGATGGATGGATGGATGGATGGAGGGATGGATGGAGGGATGGATGGAGGGATGGATGGAGGAATGATGGACAGAAGGACGGATGAGCCACGGCCTCAGGCTTTTGATGAAGAATTTGGGGTGCACAGGGCTGGAAAAAGCCCCCAGAGCTTTTCCCACCCAGCCCCACAGTGCAGCCTCGGCCCCAAACCTTTGGGATGTGCTGGGATGAATGGGGTGCCAGGGGAGCAGATATTGGGGTGCCAGAGGAGCAGATATTGGGGTTCCAGGGGCAGGGATTTGGGTGTCAGGGAACAGATATTGGGGTTCCAGGGGCAGGTATTGGTGTGCCAAGGAACAGATATTGGGGTGCCAGGGGCAGGGATTGGGGTGTCAGGAGCAGATTTTGGGGTGCCTGGGGCAGATTTTGGTGTGCCAGGGAACAAATATTGGGGTGCCAGGGGCCCAGGAGGCTGTGCCGGCTCTGTCCCCTGCCATGGGGACACTAAACCTCGCTGTCCCTGTCCCTGGCAGGTTCTGGTTCCGTCTCTACTGGTTCCCCCTGAAGGTGCTGTACGCCACCTGCCACTCCAGCCTGCAGTCCGTCCCCAACATCCCCTTCTACTTCTTCTTCAACGCCCTGCTGCTCCTGCTCACCCTGATGAACATCTACTGGTTCCTGGTGGGTCACCCCGGCCCCCCCTGGCTGTCCCCCCTGCCCAAACCGGGGCTGGGGACAGCAGGAAAGGGTCCCCTCTCCTCGGGGTCACCCCTGTCCTCGCTGGGGTCGCAGCGGTGGAGGGGGTTTGGGGGTTCTGGGGAGGAATTTGGGGGGGTTTAGAGGAGGTTTGGGGGTTTCAGGGGAGGAGGATTGGGGGGCTGAGGGGAGGAGGTTTTGGGGTTCAGGGGAGGAATTTTGGGGTTTTAAGGGAGGAATTTTGGGGGGTTTAAGGGAGGAATTTTGGGGGGTTTAAGGGAGGAGGTTTTGGAGTTTCAGAGGAAGAGATTTTGCAGTTTCAGGGGAGGAATTTTGGGGTTTTAAGGGAGGAATTTTGGAGGTTTTAAGGGAGGAGGTTTTGGAGTTTCAGAGGAGGAGATTTTGAACTTTCAGGGGAGGAGGTTTGGAGGTTGAGAGGAGGAGGATTTGGAGTTTCTGGGGAGGAATTTTGGGGGTTTCAGGGGAGGAGGATTGGGGGGCTGAGGGGAGGAAGTTTTGGGGTTCAGGGCAGGAATTTTGGGGGTTTCAGGGAGGAATTTTGGAGGTTTTAAGGGAGGAGGTTTTGGAGTTTCAGAGGAGGAATTTTGGGAGTTTTAAGGGAGGAATTTTGGGGGTTTTAGGGGAGGAATTTTGGAAGTTTTAAGGGAGGAGGTTTTGGAGTTTCAGAGAGGGAGATTTTGCAGTTTCAGGGGAGGAATTTTGGGAGTTTCAGAGGAGGAGGTTTGGGGTTTTAGGGGGGTGTAATTCGAGGGTTTCAGGGGAGGAATTTTGGGGGTTTTAAGGGAGGAATTTTGGGGGTTTTAGGGGAGGAATTTTGGGGGTTTTAAGGGAGGAATTTTGAGGGTTTTAGGGGAGGATTTTTGGGGGTTTTAAGGGAGGAATTTTGGGGGTTTTAAGGGAGGAATTTTGGAGGTTCAGGGGAGGAATTTCGGAGGTTCAGGGAAGAAACTTTGGGGGTTTCAGGGGAGGATGTTTTAGAGGTTTAAAAGGAGGCGGTTTGGGGAGGAATTTTGCGAGTTTCAGAGGAGGAGGGTTTGGGAATTGCCTTTGGAATTCAGACCGTCTGCCGCCCCGGGGATGCAGAGGGAGGGAGCGATAAGAGCAGCTGGGATCCGAGAGAGGTGTGAACGTCCCCGGGAATGTCCCCTGCGTCCCCCGAGCTTTGGGGAGGGCCGGGAAGGAGAAACCCCACGGGACAGCACAGGACAGGACAGCTGATTCCATCATCCCGTGGGATGAGATCAGGGAAAAGCGAGTTCCAGGAATTCTCCTCCGAACCACCGAGCCCACCCCGCCGCTGCCACCGCCCCGAATGTCCCCAGTGGGGTGGGGACAGCAGGAAAAGACCCCCCCAGAGCCTGGGGCTGTCCCCTGAGGCTCTGTGTCCCCCGCAGTACATCGTGCTGTTCGTGGCCAAGGTGCTGCTGGGGCAGGTGCAGGAGGTGAACGATGTCCGTGAGTACGACGTGGAGGAGAGCAGGAAAACCGGGAAGGAGCCCGGGATCCACCTGCCCCAGGCGCTGAAGGAAAGGTAAACGTGGAGCTCCGGGCTGGTTTGGGTTGGAAAAGACTGAAAATTCCACCCCTGGGGGAAATGCCTTGGGCATTGCTCAATTCCAGAGATTCCAGGGAATTCCAGCCCAGCCCTCGCCACCCTCACAGCCAGGAATTGCCTCCAAATATCCCACACAAATCCCCCTTTTCCAGTTTGAATCCATTCCCTGTGTCCTGGAATTCCATCCTTTATCCCAAATCCCTCCCCAGCTCTCCTGGAGCCCCTCCAGGGACTGGAAACAGCTCCAAGGTTTCTCTGGATCCTCTTCCCACTTCCCTTGGGCAATTCCAGAGATCCAGGGGCAGCCACAGCCGCTCTGGGAATTCCATCCTGGCCCTTCTCCACCAGGAATTCCTGCCCAAAATCCCACCCAGGTTCCCCTTCCCTGTGTCCTGTCCCTCCATCCCTCACCCCAAATCCCTCCCCAGCTCTCCTGGAGCCCCTCCAGGGACTGGAAACAGCTCCAAGGTTTCTCTGGAGCTTTCCCTTTCCAGCCTGACCTTGAATCCTCGCAGGGAGGAATTCCTTCCCGATCTCCCATCCCTGCCCTCTGGCCATAGGAGCCACTCCCCGTGTCCTGGAATTCCAGGTGTTGTCCCCAAATCCCTCCCCAGCTCTCTCTGGAAGTGGCTCTGAGCTCTCCCTGGAGCTTTTTCCCGGTGGGAACACCTCTGGATCAGCCCCAGCCTGGGGCCAGGGGAACTCGGGAGGGGAATTTTGGGGAGTGGGACAGGAATTTTGAGCGGTGGGACAGGAATTTTGTGGGGTGGGACAGGAATTTTGAGCGGTGGGACAGGAATTTTGGGGCGTGGGACAGGAATTTTGGGGGGTGGGACAGGAATTTTGGGGGGTGGGACAGGAATTTTGGGGGGTGAGACAGGAATTTTGGGGGGGTGAGACAGGAATTTTGAGCGGTGGGACAGGAATTTTGGGGGGTGGGACAGGAATTTTGGGGGGTGGGACAGGAATCTTGAGCGGTGGGACAGGAATTTTGGGGCATGGGACAGGAATTTTGGGGGGTGAGACAGGAATTTTGGGGGATGGGACAGGAATTTTGGGGAGTGAGACAGGAATTTTGGGGAGTGAGACAGGAATTTGGGGGGTGGGACAGGAATTTTGGGGGGTGGGACAGGAATTTGGGGGCGTGAGACAGGAATTTTGGGGGGTGGGACAGGAATTTTGGGGAGTGAGACAGGAATTTTGGGGGGTGGGACAGGAATTTTGGGGGGTGGGACAGGAATTTTGGGGCTGAGCAGGGGCTCTGCTCTCCCCCTCAGGCTGCACCTCAAGAACGGCCTCGTGAAGGACAAGAGGTTGTGAAGCTGCCAGGACCTGGCACCGCCCAGGACCCTACAAAGGACAGGAGAACTTCACCCCTGACCCCCTGCCACGACTGTGTCCCTCAGGGCTGGGCCCTGTCCCCTGTCCCCTGGGGCTGGGCGATGTCCCTCGGCCTCAGTTTGGTGGCTTTGGTGGCGTTTGGGGTCGGTTTTTTGTCCCCTCCTTGGTGTTCTCTCCACGTTCTCAGCCCCACTGTGACCTCCCCTCTGATCCTTCTCCAGCTGCTCCAAACCAGGGCAGGGAAAAGCCCCTGGGAAGGGGGATCCCGAGGCCAGCTGTGCTCCAGATGCCACCCAGGTGACCCTCGGGGGGTGGCACTGTCACCTGCAGCTCCCAGGGGTGGCTCTGCCTGGGAATCACCTCGGGAGCTTCTCCCCAGCGCCTCTGCGGGAGCCCCGGGAGGTTTAATGGCTTCAAAAAAAAACAAAAAAACAACCCCGTGGGGGCCTTGGGGTGGGTTTAACAGGGTCCTGCAGGTCCCTCGTGTCCCCAGGACTGTCCCCTGGCTGAAGGAAGGGCAGAGAATTCCTGTTCTCCAGGCTGGATTTCCAGGAGGAACAGAATTCCTGTTCCCCTGGGTGGGATTTCCAAAAAGAACAGAGAATTCCTGTTCCCCTGGGTGGGATTTCCAACAAGAACACAGAATTCCTGCTCCCCTGGGTGGGATTTCCAGGAGGAATAGAGAATTCCTGCTCCTCTGGGTGGGATTTCCAGGAAGAATAGAGAATTCCTGTTCCCCTGGGTGGGATTTCCAGGGAGAACAGAGAATTCCTGCTCCTTTGGTTGGATTTCCAGGGAGAACACAGAATTCCTGTTCCCTGACTAGAATTTCCAGGGGAACAGAGAATTCCTGCTGAATTTCCAGGCAGCTCCAGCCCTGCAGGTTCCAGTCCTGAGCAGCTCTGTGGGTTTGGGTTCCTCAGCCCCTGCTGTCCCCTGGCTGTCCCCTGGCTGTCCCCTCACTGTCCCATCCCCACAGCTCCCTCCCCGAGCAGCCAGGAGGATCCAGGGGGATCATTCCAGCTGGGAGGAATCTGGGAATTTCTGGGATTTTCCCCCGTGTTTGATGTGTCACGTCGATCCCGCTCCAGCCTCGCTGTGTCTGAGCCCCAAAGGGGCCGCTGGAAATGTCCCCAAGCTGTGACAGGCCTTTGTCCCCTCTCTGTGACTCTCAGGGTGTCAGAGGAGCAGCCCGGTGCTGGAATTCCTGGTTTTTCACTGGGATTTGCAGGGCAGGAAGGGAATTGATAGCCCAGGATGGGCCGGAGCAGAGCTGGGCTGACTTTGGGGGGGATAAAACTGAATTTTGGGGACAGCAGCTGGTTCTGGGGGTGTGACATCGATGTGGGGGTGGTGGCAGCTCTGCTGTGATGGCCACAAAGGGACGGGGGGACCTGGGGGTGCCTGGCTGGGGCAGGGACCCGGCGCTGGGTGGGGACTGGTGGCTGTGGGGCTGAGTTTGGGGGGTTGATGCTTTGGGGGCCGATGGTTTTGGGGCCAGTGGTTTTTTGGGGCTGGTGATTTTGGGGCTGGTGATTTTGGGGCCGATGGTTTTGGGGCTGATGATTTTTGCAGCTGATGGGTTTTGAGACTGATGGTTTTGGGGCCGATTGTTTTTGGGGATGATGATTTTGAGGCCGATGGTTTTTTGGGGCTGATGGTTTTGGGTCAAATAGTTTTTGGGGCCGATGGTTTTTGAGGCTGATGATTTTGGGGCTGATGGTTTTGGGGCCGATGGTTTTGGGGCCGATGGTTTTTGGGGCCGATGATTTTGGGGCCGATGTTTCTGGGGCCGTGTGAAGCAGAACTCTGACGGTTCGAAGGGCTGGAGGTTGATGGCTTTAACAGGGAATCGTTGGACGCCGTGATTGAGTTTAAAAAAAGGGAATTTTGGGGAGGAAGGGCCGGCTCCTGCTCTGCCCCAAGCTCCGGGCAGGTTTTTTGGGTTTTTGTTTTCCCACCCTCACCCCCGAGCCCACGGACCGCGCTGGATCCCAAAATGACTCTGCGGAGCCGCTGAAAGGGTTAAGGGGTGCCTGGGAGGGATCCCACCCTCTCTGCCCAATCCCGCCGCGCTAATTAAACACCGAGCTCATCAAAGGAGGGGAATTAACACCCGGGGCCGGGCCGGGCTTTGCCGGGACCAGCAGAGCAGCGATGTGGCTCCTCGGCAGCGTGGCCTGGGCTCTGCTGAGCCCCGTCCTGGCCACGGGGCTGAGCGGGCACGAAACCTCCCTGCTGAAATCGCTGGGTCTGAGCTCCAAGCCCAGCCCCAAAAACCCCGGCCCGGTGCCGCCCGTGCTCTGGAGGATGTTCCACAAGAGGAGAACTCAGCCGGACAAAGAGCTGGATTCGTGTAGGGTGGAGGAGCTCAATGTCCCCGGGAACATCGTGCGTGTCTTCGCTGACCAAGGTACGCGTTCGGGCCGCCGAGCCCTGGCTCCGCGCTTTTCCTTTCTCTTTTTCCCTTTTTTCCCTTTTTTCCTTTTCCCTGTCCCCTTTTCCCCCCTCTTTTCCCCCCTCTTTTCCCCCCTCTTTTCCCCCTCTTTTCCCCCTCTTTTCCCCCTCTTTTTCCCCTTCTTTTCCCCCTCTTTCCCCCTCTTTCCCCCCCTTTCCCCCCCCTTTTCCTCCCTCTTTTCCTCCTCTTTTCTCCCCTCTTTTTCCCCATTTTCCCCCCTTTCCCCTTTCCCCTTTTCCCTTTCCCCTTTTCCCCTTTCCGAGGCCGGGGCAGCGCCCGGAGCCTCATCCCAGGAGGAATTCCCTGTGAAATCCCTGTGGCTGCCGGAGGGGATGGTCTGGGGGGTTTGGAACCCCGAGGTGTGGGTGGTGACCGGGGGAAGCTGTGCCTGGCCCTGTCCTGGAGCCCCCGGAATCCGTCCCGAGGTGCCGGTTTGATCCCGATCCCGATCCCGGTCCCGATCCCGGGCTTTGGGGTGCAGCGATGGGATCAGCACCAGCTCGGGCAGGGTCGGGATGTTCGGCTTGGGCTGTGTCCCCCCCGTCCTCATTGTCCCCGCGGCACATCTGGCTGACCCCGGGGCACATCTGGCTGACCCCGGGGCACATCTGGCTGACCCCCAGCACATCTGGCTGACCCCGGGGCACATCTGGCTGACCCCCAGCACATCTGGCCGCCCTGGGCCGTTCCCAGCCCCCTGGGGACATTTGGTGGCTGTCCCCGAGCTCTCAGGGCACAGCAGAGCTCTTTCCTCTCGCGGTTCCCGTTTGCCCCGGGGGTTAAACCGGGCACCTCCCCAAATTCGCTGCCGTTCCCCCTCTTCTCCCCGTCCGTCCCCAACAGCCCGAATCCGCAGAGGAGGGAAAACAACTCCCCGGGATGTGGAGCAGCATCCAGAGGAGATGCGGGAGCGGTCCCGGGGTCACGGCCTGCGCTGGGTCCTTGTCTCCAGAGTTTCCTGCAGCCGTGGGCTGGGAGTTCTCCCTGCAGCCCCGGCTGCAGCTCTGCTGGGAGCCCTGGAGGGATCCTGCCCAGCCCGAGGGATCCCAAATCCTTGGAACTGGGTTCTCTCAGTCCTGGAGCTGATCCTGCCCATCCCGAGGGATCCCAAATCCCTGGAGGGATCCTCCTCATCCCGAGGGATCCCCCAGCCCATCCCTGGAGCTGATCCTGCCCAGCCCGAGGGTTCCCAATCCCTGGAGCTGATCCTGCCCATCCCAGGGGATCCCCAATCCTTAGAACTGGGTTCTCTCAGTCCTGGTGCTGATCCTGCCCAGCCCGAGGGATCCCCAATTCCTGGAGCTGATCCTGCCCATCCCCAGGGATCCCTCAGTCCTGGAGCTGATCCTGCCCAGCCCAGGGGATCCCCCAGCCCATCCCTGGAGCTGATCCTGCCCAGCCCGAGGGTTCCCAATCCCTGGTGCTGATCCTGCCCATCCCGAGGGTTCCCAATCCCTGGAGCTGATCCTGCCCATCCCAGGGGATCCTCAATCCCATCCCTGGAGCTGATCCTGCCCAGCCCAGGGGATCCTCAATCCCATCCCTGGAACTGGTCCTGCCCAGCCCAGCCTCTCATGGCTCTCTCCGGTCCTTTGCCAGGCCGGTTCCTCCCCGAGGGACAGCCCCGGCCGTGGCTGTGTCTGCGGAAACTCCTCTTCTTCAACCTCTCGGCGCTGGAGGAGGGCGAGCGCTTGACCACGGCTCAGCTGGAGCTGCGCTTCCAGCACAACTCCTACGTGTCCCCGCGGCCGGGACAGGCTCTGGAGCTGCGGCTGTACCCGCTGTCCCCCCGGGGGCTGCCCCCGCTGGAGCGGTCATTTGTCCGGCTGCACAAATCGCTCCTGTTCAACCTGAGCTGGGCGCTGAAGGACCCCGGCATTCCGGGCAGGAATTTCACTCTGATGCTGGAGATCTCGGCCAGCGGCGGCCCTGGGGACAGCGGGACGCTGCGGAGCGGCTGCGCCAGCACCGACACCTTCGAGGCCACCTCGCTGCTGCTGGTGACACTGGGGCAGCAGTGCCAGACCTCCAGGAGGAGGAGGAGGAGGAGAAGCCCCCCGAGCATTCCGGCGAGCCCCAGCCCGCTGTGCAAACCCCGCCGGCTTTACATCAGCTTCAGCGACGTGGGCTGGGAGAAGTGGATCATCGCCCCGCAGGGTTACCTGGCCAACTACTGCCGAGGGGACTGTCCCTTCCCGCTGGCCGCCGAGCTCAACAGCACCAACCACGCCGTGCTGCAGACCATGGTGCACTCGCTGGACCCGCGGGGCACCCCTCAGCCCTGCTGCGTGCCCGTGCGCCTCTCGCCCATCTCCATCCTCTACTACGACAACAGCGACAACGTGGTGCTGCGCCACTACGAGGACATGGTGGTGGACGAGTGCGGCTGCAGGTAGCGGAGGGGGATAAAGGGGAAGGGTGGGATAAATCACCTCGGTGTGAAATCCCTGCTCTGTGAAATCCCCGTCCTGTGAAATCCTCCGTCCTGTGAAATCCTCGTTCTGTGAAACCCCCCGTCCTGTAAAAGTGCCGCCGTGTTTCGGGGTTTTTCGGAGGCTCCGCTCTGTTTTCCAGGTGTTGGTTGGTGATGGGGGAACTTTGGGGACAAGGGGTTTAGTGTTGGGGACGGTCAAAAGGCGCTGGGAGGGGTTTTTTGCCTAAAAACAAAAAACAAAACAAAAAAAACCCCCAAAAAAAGGGGAAAAAAAAAAAAAAAAAAAAAAAAACATACAAAAAAAAAAAAAAAAAAAAAAAAAAAAAAAAAAAGAAAAAAGGAGATAAAAAAATATTAAAAAATGCTCCGGGGTTAGGGCCGCGGTCGGTTCAGGATCACTTGGGGCGGGGTTATTACGGGGTTATGAACGAGCTCGGTGCTGGTTCCCTTCTGTCCAGGGGCTTGTGGCACCGCGCTGTGAATCCCAAATTTCCCCCCCTTTGCAGCTTTTTTGGGGGTTTTGGGGCTGAACTCTGCAGATTTCTCAGGGTATAAATGACTTTTGTGGGTGAAAAGGTTGGCCGGGGGGTGACCAAAGCCCCGGGAGCTTTTTCCAGGCTGTGGATGGCGATGGGGCGGTTTGAGGACAGGATTTGTGTTGGGTGGCCAATTTTAGGAGGTTTTGCTTAAAAAAAGATTTTACCTTTTAAAAAAATGGAGATTTTATCTTTTAAAATCCCCCCTGGGAGCCGCATGCCAGGGGCAGGGAACGCGGCTGAGGAGCCCAGGGCGGTGTGATGGGGTCAGCGGCATCTCCTCCCCTCCCAGCTCATTTAGAGTCAGTATTAATTTACCTCATTTGCATATCGATGAGCCCGGAGTGTCCCCGGGCAGGAGGCAGGAGGCAGGTGGCAGCCGAGCCTCAGGCAAGGGCAGAGCGCGGAGCACAGCTCCGCATTTTTTATTTTTTTGCCTTTTTTCGGGTTATTTTTGGTTGATTTGTTGGGTTTTTGGGCAGCCCCGCGGCCTCTGTGGTGTCGCTGAGCTCTTCAGGAGCGGCTTGGACCCAAATTTGGGCCATTTCCAGTTTTTGACCATTTTTCTCCATTTCCATGGGCTGTAAAATCACCACCTGAGGCTTCCCTGCCCCTTGGGGGATTTGGGGGAACTGAGAAGGAATCCGAGTTACACTTGAATTTTAATTTTTTTCTCTTTTATTTTAAAACTGTGAAGGCGTAGAGCAGCTTTGGGGGGTGTTTTTTTGCTCTTTTCCTACCGCCGTCGTGTCTTTTGAGGTCTGATGAAGTTTCCCCACGTCTCCCCTGAAGCTTTCACTTTTGGGGTCCCTCGTGATGGTGTTTTTTTGGGAGGTTTATTGTTGTTTTAACACCCAAAACGTGGAGCTGAAGACCGACCTCGGAGCAGCTTGAGCTGGATTCGAATTTCCCCAAATCCGGGCGTTTCCCACCCAAACCCCGCCCTGCTCCAGCCCCGCCTTTGGAGGGTTTAATTCTCATTTCGGACGGGCACAGGGATAAAATTCAGACGGGCACAGGAATAAAACCACGGAGTGTTTGTGGGTTTGTGAGGGGCAAGCCCAACCCAGCCCTAAGCCCAGAAAAGCCACTCCTGGGCTCCTGCAGCTCCAGCCTTGGAGCTTTCTCCCCATTAAAACTGGGGCTGGGGGACAATTCCCAGTTTTCCCAGTTCTCCCAGTTGTCCCAGTTGAGTTGCTCACCCCCCCTCTGCTATGCACATCCCCCCCACTTTTGTACTAGTCTTGTGTTGGAAAAAAAAAAAAAAAGGAATAAACTTGAAGTTTATACAATCAGACTAAAGCTTTAATGAACGTTTGCATGGTTTCCTCATTGAAACTTAAGGGGCCACCTCAAATGCAAAAAGCTGTTTATTCGTATTTTTTATTATTTTTTTTTAAATTGATGACAAACAGGTTTTAAAACAGAACCGAGACCCCAAAATAAAGAAAATTAATTCATTAATAAAAAAAAAAAAAGAAAGAAAAGAGTTTTGAACACCGTGCTAGCACTGATGTCTGGATTTGTAAAACTCAAAAACGAGGTTTCAACTGCTACAAAAAGGGGGGAAAAATAAAAATAAAAGCAGCACGAAGCAGAGGCAAGCATTCCCAGCAGTGAAATCCGGGGTGAGGGGAGAGGAAGGGGGTTACATTACTCATGGAAAGCTTTGCACAGAGGGGTTCAGCTTAAACCTACCCGAAAAAATCCTACGTCACTACTCAGCCTACGAAGGAAAAAAACAAAATTAAAAAAAAAAAAAAAAAGGAGGAAAAAAAAAAAGAAAAGAAAAAGCCCTTCGGCAAATGTTAATAAATAAAACAAGTCCATCTCAGAGGAAGGAAGGTGGCCTGTGTCTCCGTTCTTTCACTGTTTTAGAAGTCTAAACTCTGGAGGCTTTGGATGAGAAAAGAATGGGGTTAGTGAAGGGGGTTTGTGGGGTTTTGTGGTTTTTTGCACACCCCTCCTGGGCTGGGGTGTTCCACACCACGGCTGCTCTGGGCCCAAATCCAGCAAATCCAGGGCAGGGAGCTCCAGGAAGGAATTCCAAGGGTTTTTTCCCTTCCTCGGGTACAAAAATGAGATTTGGAGCTGTTTGAAGTTACATTCAGATGAGAGGTATTTTGAGGTTTTTTTTCCCCACCCCCCAAAAAAATAAACTAAACTAAACCAAGGACTAGAAACACTTTTAGGAGCCCTTTGAGTGTAAAGCTTCACTCCAGCCCGAGAACAGCCAGGTCCTGGATCAATCTCTGCTGCTGCTGGCCAATTGGGAGGTAGAGGTTATTCTAATTCAGGATCTGCTTTAAAAAATAAACCACCAAAGGGGCTGGAGGAATCAATTCTCTCTCTCTGCGCTGTTCCTAAAGCCACAAAGGTTCTGGCAGAAATGAACAGCTCCCAAGTGTCTCCCTGGGGTGTTTCTGACACAGCCACAGTCAGGATGGGGATGGTTTCTCCTCTTCTCACTCCTGACCCCTCAGCTGGGCTCAAAACTCGGCATTTCACAAAGCAAAAAAAAAAGGTTTTTGTTTTCTTTATCCAACCTTTTTTTTTGGTGGTTTTTTTTTTTTTCTTTTCCCTCCCTGAAAACACCTCACTCTGTCCCTCTCCTGCCTCCATCACCCCAAAAAGCCTTGACTCATTGTCCCCAAATCTCTCTGAGGCCACCACACCTTCCCCCACCTGCCTGCTTTGGCCGTCCTGCTCAGGAACTTCCCCACCTAAAGAACAACAATAATAATATCAATCCCCAATTTCCACTGCTCCTCTCCTCCCCAAAAAACCAACCCAAGCACATCCCTGGGGACCAAAGCAGGCCTGGCTGCACCTTCCCTCCAGGGCCCAAGGGCACAGGAGCCCCTTCCCCTTCGAGCACAAAGTTCATCTCACAAGAAAGGCTGGTTTTTTTTCTCAGAGTAGAGTCCAGACAGTTGCCAATTAAAGCAGACAGAAAACACTTTGGAAACCCTTCCAGCTCGAGCTCCTCTCACTCTAAACTATCCCAGGTAGGAAGAAGAGGCTGATTGCTGCAACTTGAAATCACACTGAAAGTTCTCAAGGATGGTGCTCTAATTTTTTTGTTTTGAAACTTTTTTTTTTTAAAGTTTTTTTTTTTAAGGTTTTTTTGTAATTTTTTTTTTTTTTTTTTTTTTTTGTAATATAAGCTTCTCAGAACAAGGGTCTAAATCTTCCCAGGTCCACCACTAAGAATTCAGAGACAAAACTTCTTTAAAAAAATTCAGTGCTCCTTTTGGTTTTTTGTCTTTTTTGTGGTTTTTTTTTTTTTTTTTTCCTCAAAAGAAATCTCTTTAAAACCACCTCGTTCAGAATGTGGGCGACACGATGACAACAGAATTTCAGAGCCAGTGTTGGACAACAAAACCTGCACCTCAGAGCTGAGCAGCAGCTGGATTTCTGCTTGGCTGGCTGTCACCCAGGCAGGGATTTGATTTTTCTCTCTTTGTTTGGCTTTTTTATTTTCCTTCCCCCCCTTCTCTCAGATACTCTGCTTTCTAAAACACAGCTTTCAACAGTTCCTGCTAAAAACTCCTTTTTTTTTCTTCAAGTACCCATCTCCAAAACCAAAATAAAGCACGAGCCCAACTCTGAGGTGAGGTTTTCCTCTCCCCACCCTGCTCTGAAACATTTCAATGCCCCGCTCGCAAAGAGAAGTTACGGAATGAAGTGAAACCTGCTTGTTTTTGTCGGTCGTTTTTGGTTTTTTTGTTTCGCTGTTGTGTGTGCTGTGTTTTTAAGGCCCTTCTCCGGAGCTGGGGGGGACTGGGGGGACTCAGCTGAGCACTGCTCTTGGGTGGGATCCTCTCCCCGTGGGGCTCCAGCCAGTCCTTCAGGGCTCTCTCTCCTCTCGGTCGCTCTCCTGGTCTCAGTGAGCTCCAGCAGTGGCTCTCGTGCTCCTTTTCTCTCTTCTCTCCTCTCTTCTCTCCTCTCCTCTCTCCGTTGGTTGGTTTCTTTCTTTCTCCTGTTGCTCTCTCTCTCTCTCTCTCTCACACAGTGGTGCTTCAGTTTTAGCAGTGGAAAACAGGTATCCATTTTATTTTATTTTTTTTATTACCCAGAATAAAATGCTGATGAACTAAGCTCCACGCAAGCTTAGCTCTTCTTCCTCAACCTGTGGGGACAGAGGGAGAGTTTGGTCAGGGGTGGGCCCTGCTCACACAGCCAGGGGACAGCAGGGAGGGGACAGCTCAGTCAGGGAGGGGACAGGTCAAATCAGGGGAGGGGACAGGTCAAATCAAGGAGGGGATAGTTCAATCACAGAGGGGACAGTTTAAATCAAGAAGGGGACGGGTTAAATCAAACTGGGACAGGTTAAATCAAACTGGGACAGGTTAACTTAGGGATGGGGACAGCTGAAATCAGGAGAGGGGAAGGGTTAAATCAGGGAGGGGACAGTTCAAATCAAACTGGGACGGGTTAAATCAAACTGGGACGGGTTAAATTAAACTGGGACGGGTTAACTTAGGGATGGGGACAGTTTAAATCAAGGAGGGGATGGCTTAAATCAGGGAGGGGACAGTTTAAATCAAGGAGGGGACGGTTTAAATCAAGGAGGGGACAGTTTAAATCAAGGAGGGGACAGTTTAAATCAAGGAGGGGACAGTTTAAATCAAGGAGGGGACAGTTTAAATCAAGGAGGGGACAGCTTAAATCAGAGAGGGGACAGTTTAAATCAAGGAGGGGACAGCTTAAATCAGAGAGGGGACAGTTTAAATCAAGGAGGGGACGGTTTAAATCAAGGAGGGGACAGTTTAAATCAAGGAGGGGACAGTTTAAATCAAGGAGGGGACAGTTTAAATCAAGGAGGGGACAGTTTAAATCAAGGAGGGGACAGCTTAAATCAGAGAGGGGACAGTTTAAATCAAGGAGGGGACAGCTTAAATCAGAGAGGGGACAGTTTAAATCAGGAGCAAGGAACAGTTTAAATCAGGCTATTATCAGGCTATAAATGAGAGAGGAGGCAGCTTAAATCAAAGAGGGGACATATTAAGTCAGGGGAGGGGACAGCTTAAATGAGGGAGGGGACAGTTCAAATCAGGGAGGGGCCATTTAAATTAAAGGAGGGGACAGTTCAAATCAGGGAGGGGACAGTTTAAAACAGGGAGGGGACAGTTTAAAACAGGGAGGGGACAGTCTTAAACAGGGAGGGGACAGTCTTAAACAGGGAGGGGACAGCTGAAATCCGAAGGAGGGCACTCGGGGCCCCTTACACTCTAATACTGTGACAGTCCCGTCACTCCACCATGTTGATATGCTCGTTCCCCCTGGTAAGTTGAGTCCTGTGACAGCGCCACGTCAATCTGGGATTTAAACTCATCACCAAGGTAACTGTCCTGCAGGGGAAAGGGCAGGGAAGCCTCAAAATCAGTGTCCAGGGAAAAGTGAAAAGCAGAAGCAGGTTAATGATAAAGCTGAGAGGGTTTGGGGGGTTTTTAAATCTGCTTTTTTTTGGGTGCAGAATTTCCCCAATCTAAGGGTTTTTTATTTTGAGCTGCTCATCAGCTGAAGCAACATTTCCCTCTCCTGCCCAGTGCAGGGTGTAAACGCTGCAGCTGAGTCACTGGCAGCACTGTGAGTCTCATTTCCCTGAGGAAGGAGGAGGTGCAGGCGCTGCTATCACCCAGACAAACCCCAGGAGAACCCCGTGACAGCCCAAAGATCCGTGCTCACCTGGGATAATTCCGGCTGGGAGAGCCCAGGCTGACTCATCTGGGAGGGCTGGCTCATGGAGATGTAGCCCTGGGTCAGGGGGCCCTGGGAGAAGGGCTGGGACACCACGTCCTGGCTGGCCTGGCTGTTGGGGAGGTTGGACTGGCTGCTGCCAGGAATCCCAAATCTGTTTTTCTGCCTCCCTCCACGGCCAGTCTTCCCTTTGGGAGCCCCACGACCTGGGGGAAAGAGCTCACACTGAGAACTTCTACACCCACAACCCATTTTTTTATTATTTTTTAATTCATTTGACCCCTCCCAGGTGGTTTTTAAGCCCTTTTTTCCCCTCTTTACCTGCAGCAGGGCCGTTGGCTTGGCCAAAGTAGCCCGGGGGAGGCATGGGGGGCATGACGAGGTTGAAGGGGATGGGAATGTTCATGGCAGTGACGTGGCTGGGGCCAGCACTGATCATCCCAATCTGGTCGTGGGTCTGGAAGTACATGTTGGATGGACGCCCTGGGAAGGAAACACAAAGGTTGGAGGAGTTCTGGGTGTTTCCAGGTCAATCCCAAGCCCCTGGAGGAGGTGGTGAGGAGGGTGGAGCTGCCAGAGTTTGTGCCTCGTTGTTTAGTCCCACCTGGGAATTCCATCAGGTGGTTTAACACATCCTCAATCCCACATTTCCCCCTCACAGCTCCATCTGAGATTCCTGAAATGATTCTCACACTCTTTTTCCCCTCCTTTTCCACCTGCTCTGCACGTGTCAGGTTGGGATTTTATTGGCAGAGAGTAAAATCCAGGCTGAAGATTGTCAGCCCCCAAACGTTTTCAATTGTTAAGTTAAATCCCAAATAATTCAGCCTCGAATTCATCCTTAAAATTCATCCCGAACATTTTCAGCCCTCAAATTTATTCTGAACGTTTTCAGTCCTCCAATTCCTCTAAAGCATTTTTAAGTCCTTAAATTCATCCCATTTTCAGCCTCAAATTCACCCCAAACATTTTCATGCCTCGAATCCACCCCAAACATTTTCAGCCTCAAATCCACCCCAAACATTTTCAGCCTCAAATCCACCCCAAACATTTTCAGCCTCAAATCCACCCCAAACATTTTCAGCCCTCAACTCCACCCCAAACATTTTCAGCCCTCAACTCCACCCCAAACATTTTCAGCCCTTAAATTCCGTATTTTTCTGTAGTTGGAAGTTTAAATCTTTCACAAATTCAGATTTTTTTTTTTTCCCACAGGTTTATGAGCTTTTAAGGAGTTTCCAGGTTTGAAGTGTGTAAGATGTGACCCCTCAGGGGTTGGTTTAGTGTAAAAAACAAACCCCTACAAGTGAATTTTTGGGGATTTCCTTTACCTTGGCTGCTGCGGTCGTAGACAGAGCCAGGGATGATGGCCTCTCGTGCATCATACATGGCAGTGGTCATGAAACGAGCACCCTGCAGAGATTTGGGCAATCAGACATTCATCTTCATGGTTTTTCCCCCCAGAAAAACCTTGCACTGCACCTCAGGGGCAGCTATTTGGGGTAAAAATCCATAAAACCCCACAGATATCACGGCAAGGGTTGAGGAAATGGATTCATTCTAACACACAGAAAAAGTTTAATTGGTATTTCAGTCACATCCTGAACACCAAAAATAAGGTTTTGCAGCAGCTTGTCCCAAAGGGTGAAACATTTGGTGAGTTTTTAGTCTGTTCTGAGAGTGTGATAATTCCCTTACTCCATTCACTGTCCTGTGGTGGCTGCCAAGCTCCCTCAATAATGACTTATCTTAAACACCAAGTATAAAACTTGAGGGTTAAAAGTGATTTTTCCCTTTCTACACAAACCAGTTCCTCCATTTCATTCCCCTCAGATAAAACCCCTGCAATTAAAAAGAACAACTTTGCTCAGCTTTGGGGGACAGCAGCAGCTGCTCCCCCCTTAAGTCACGCTGCACCAAAATTAGAAAACTCCCGGGGGTGTGAGGCAGCGTGGGTGGCCTCATTGCACCCCTCACCGATTAATTAACCCATCAGGGGCTAATTGGCTGCTGTCAGAGCCCCGGGAGGGCAGGGGCAGGGCACTCACGGGGTTGATGGTGTTGACAAGCTTTCGGGGTTTGCTGAACTGCATCAGGCTCTCCCTCAGGTTGTTCAGGGGCCCCTCCACCAGCACCTTCTGCTCCTTGTAGTAATTCAGGAGGTGGTTCCAGAGCGGCTGCTTGGACAGCGCCTTGGGGTTGCCCACAATGATCACCCCGTACCTGGAGAAGAGGCACAGTTAATTTGGGGAGGTTAAAACCACCTCAGAGGCAGAACAGCCCCTGAGTTACTCCTTCTGGCAGCAAAATGGGAGCTGCAGGAGGAGCCTGGCTGGTTCCAGCCCTCATTCCAGATGTGGCCCCACAGCTGGAAGGATGCAGCTGCAGCCAGTTTCTCCAGTTTCCTCCTTGAGGCTTGCTCTGGGTTTAACCAAACCCACCCCGTGCTGGGTTTGAAGCTCGGAAACACGTCTCTCAGCCTTTTTCGGATCAAAGCCATTAAAATTAAAATGCAAAATGGGCAAAACAAAACCAAAAAAGGTTGGTGGGAGTGATAAAGCAGCAGGTGAAGGGAAGGGATCTGGGCTGGAAAAGGGAAGGATGTGGTGATCTGTCCAGTTTACTGAGGTCAAACGGTGACAGGGGCTGAGGTGAGCAGATAAAAAAAGGCACAGAATGTTTTTGGGGTTGGAGTGGGTCTCAAAGGTGACCCAGGGACACGTTCCCTGCTGCTCCAACCTGCCCTGGGACACTGCCAGGGATGGATCAGCCCCATCTCCTCTGGGAATTCCAGCCCAGCCCCTCACAGGGAAGAATTCCTGCCCAAATCCCCCCTCTGTGGGACACCATTCCCCGTGTCCTGCCCAGTTTCCTTCACCTGGCTCTGGTCAGGGCCACGTTGAGCCTCCTGGGGTCGTTGAGGAAACCAATTCCCTGGTGCTCGTTGGCCCTCACACAGGACAGGATGATGAAATCCTTCTCCCTGCCCTGGAAGGCGTCCACACTGGCAATTTCCACTTCCTGCAGCACAGGAGAAACATCTCAAACCAAGCAAACAAAACAGTTCTGCCAGCACCAGGCACTGCCAAAAGGCCCTGAACCCTCCATCAGCTGAGAAAAATGTTGGTTTTGGAGTGAGGAACGGTTTGGTAATTCCTCTGGGCACTGAGCAGCTTCCCCCAGAGAGTCTTAATTGAAGAGAAATTTCCTTTCATGTTCAGAGCTTTGTGGTTCTCCTGTTTCCCCCAGAACTCTGCAAAGCAGCTCTTCCCTCCGCCAAAAAAAGTTCTGAGTGTCCCAAAAATGACGTAGGATGAGAGGTCCAAATGAGAAACCTCAGTGAGAGAGGGACACATCATTCCTGGCACAGGGGGAAAAATATTTCCACCGAGTTTCCCTGCAGTGAAAACACATCTCGAGTTCTCAGTCTTGAAAAACAAGAGCAGATTGAACAGAGAATTGTGCTGTTTGCAGCAGCTCATTTTTCTGTTTGCTGCAGGAGCTGCACTGATGGCAGGATGTGTTCCAATAAATCCAGCAGGATTTATGTGGTTTGGTTTCCTGCACGTCCCTGGGAGGGCTGAGGAAGGTTTTCCACAGTGACCTCCTGGGCCTCAGAGGGTTGGCTGGAGCTTCTTGCCACACAGATTTGAGCAGAGCTTCTTCCTCTTTTACCTGTTGCCATTGTACCTCCTAAGTCTTCTTAATTTTAGCCAAAACCAACTTCAGAATTAAAAACAAAAATTCATCGACATTAACAAAAACCAACTCAAAAATTCAAACAAAAAGTCATCGATGTTAACCAAGACCAACTCAAAAATTCAAAAAACAATCCATTGACATTACTCACAACCAACTCAAAAATTAGGGAAAAAAAACCTCAACATTACCCAAAACCAACTCAGAAATTTTAAAAAACGCAAAACTATCAGCATTACCCAAAAACAACTCAAAAATTCAAACAAAAAAAATCCAACATTACCCAAAACCAACTCAAAAACTAGGAAAAACCCCCAACATTACCCAAAACCAAGTCAAAAATTCAAACAAAAATTAATTGACATCACCCAAAACCAACTCAAAAATTAGGAAAAAAACCCCCAACATTACCCAAAACCCACTCAAAAATTCAAACAAAAATCAACTGACATCACCCAAAACCCACTCAAAAATTCAAATATCGACACAGACCGAGGCTGAGGATGGAATAAACATTTAAAAACCTGAGAATTCCCTCATTTTTGGCTCTGAGGCTGCAGTACCTGGTAGGGTTTGGTGTGCAGGGAGCCACTGAACTGCAGGTACTGCACCAAGTAGGAGCAAAACCAACTCAAAGATTCAAACAAAAATCCACTCACATCACCCAAAACCAACTCCAAAATTCAAACAAAAATTAATTGACATCACCCAAAACCAACTCAAAAATTAGGAAAAAAACCCCCAACATTACCCAAAACCAACTCCAAAATTCAAACAAAAATCAACTGACATCACCCAAAACCAACTCAAAAATTAGGAAAAAACCCCCAAACATCACCCAACACCCACTCCAAAAATTCAAATATCGACACAGACCGAGGCTGAGGATGGAATGAACATTTAAAATGACCCTGGGGCTGCAGTACCTGGTAGAGTTTGGTGTGCAGGGAGCCACTGAACTGCATGTACTGCACCAGGTAGGAGCGCTGCCCCTCGTAGGGGGTGATGATCCCAATCTGGTCAGGTTTGGCCCCAGCCTTGAGCAGCTTGGTGGTGATCTTCTCCACGTTGGCAGCTTCAGTCCTGGGAGGGCACAAAGGCTCAGGGTGGAAGGGATCAGGTGGTTTTTAGGGAGTTTATGGGATTGGGAAGGTGAATTGTGAGCTGTGGTTAATTTGGGTCCAGCTCCTTGCTCAGGAGGGATTTGGGTCAAAATCTCATCTCAAAACCCTCAGGAGGACACAGATTTTACCTTCTTCTCACAACAGCCAGCAAAAACCTCCTCAGCTCCAAATGGAACGTCTTGCTGGAGGTTAAATGCACATTTTTCTCTTTCTGGAGCTTTTCTAATTATCATTCCAAACATCCCCCACGTCCTTTATCTTAAAGCTTTAAATAGAGAACGTTTTGAAAAGTCAATGTCCCCCTATCAGCCAACCATTGTGCTGTTTGTTTGTGCACAATCTGCTTCACTGTAGCCAGTCTTGCACATGCTGTTCAGGAAACAGACTGGAATTAAAAATATCTCAGCTGATTATTTTGGGGAGTTTTTTCACAAGTTGGGCTGGTTTCCCTGCCAGGCACGTGGACAATCATGACCCAAGAGGAGCAAATTTTAAGTTTATTTGTTGAAAAAGAAAGTGGAATGTGCAGAAAAAATGATAAGGGGTGAAAAAAAAAAAAAAAGTTGATTTCCATCCCTTTTGGATTAAATCTGAGATTTAGGATTCTGCTCGAGGAGTTCTTAGAAATGGAGTTATTCCAAAATGTGACTCGATCAGCATTTCTTGCTGGCCCAAATTCATCCACATCTGGCATTTTATCACACCCAGAGAGGGAAGAACTCCTCCACACAACAATCCCAGCCCAGCTCGGAGCTGCTCCCACCTTCTCCTGGTTTGCTCCCACAGGAGGAGGCAAAACCAACTCTGCAATGCACCACCTCCCCTGATGGAAGCTCTCACTAAAGCTGGATTTATTCCCTGAGGATTTATTCCCTGAGGAATGAGGCCAGGGGCAGGTCTGAGGTTTGCTCACCTGTTCAGGTAAGAGGTGCCTGAGCTGGCAATCTCCTCCTGGCCCTGGGTGACGTAGAAGAACATGGGTTTGTCAGGCTGGGGCCACTGGAAATCAAAGCCTTTCTTCACCCTGTCAGCTGAGGGGAGCAGCACAACACATCAGCACCACCACTTGGCAATTTCCATATCAAAGAGCCTCAAAATGAAGCGTGATGCAGATTTTTTTTTATTTAAAAAATCCCAACTCGGATGAGAACACTCCTGCTTTGATCCCTGCTGATGTGCAGCTCTCCCTGAAGGCTCAGAAACCTTTAGTGTCACTCTTTTCTCAGATGATCATTTTTATATAGAATCTTATTCACTCTTCAGGTTGTTTTCAACTGCACCAACACCTTCCAGGAAACAGGAACTAACAGGGGTAACCCCAAAATGGACAGGGGCAACACCAAAATGAACAGGGGGAACCCCAAAATGAACAGGGCTGATCCCAAAGGAACAGGGCTGGCCCCAAAATGGACAGGGGCAACACCAAAATGAACAGGGGGAACCCCAAAATGAACAGGGCTGATCCCAAAGGAACAGGGCTGGCCCCAAAATGGACAGGGGTAACACCAAAATGAATAGGGGTAACCCCAAAATTAACAGGGCTGAGCCCAAAACGAACAGACCTGGCCTCAAAATGAACAGGGGCTAAGCCCAAAATGAGCAGGGCTGAGCTCAAAATGAGCAGGGCTGAGCCCCAAAATGAGCAGGGCTGAGCTCAAAATGAACAGGGCTGAGCCCAAAATCGACAGGGGTAACACCAAAACGAACAGGGCCGAGCCCAAAACGAACAGGGCCGAGCCCAAATAAAGCCAGTTCCATTTCCATCCTGCAAAGGGAACACCTCTGTGAGCCCCCACTGCCCACCCAATGCCCCATCCCCAAACCCCACCTCCCCACAGCAGCAGGATTACCCCGTGAGGCCCCAGCAGCCCCTGACCTGCCGTGACGCCGTTCTGCAGGGAGCCCTCGTAGAAGATGTTGGAGGGGAAGGCGCTGAGGGCGGGGTGCATGCGGTACTGCACCTGCAGGCGGATGGGCCGGATGCCCAGCACCACCAGCCGCTCGAACAGCGACTGCGACAGCCCCGCCTTGGCCGCCTTCTTGCACATCACCACGGGGCCCAGCTGGCAGTGGTCGCCCACCAGGATCAGCTGTGGGGAGCAACGGTTTGGGGGGGTTCAGTTGGGTTGTTGGGGTTTGGTCAGAATAATAAAAACATGTTGCTGAAAAATCCAGAATCACGATGTGGGATTTGGGGGGATCTTAAATTGCACCCAGAGCCACCCCTGGGACACTGCCCACCATCCCAAGTGGCCCCAGCTGGCAGTGGTGACCCACCAGGATGAGCTGTGGGGAGGAACAGTTTGGGGGGGCTCAGTTGGGTTGTTGGGGTTTGGTTTACAGTAATAGAAATGTGCGGCTGGAAAATCCAGAATCGCGATTTGGGGACCTTAAATAACACCCGGTGCCACCCACAGGACATTGCCCACCATCTCAGGTGGCAGTGGTGACCCACCAGGATCAGCTGTGGGGAGGAACGGTTTGGGGTGGCTCAGTTGGGTTGTTGGGGTTTGGTCAGAATAATAAAAACATGCTGATGGAAAATCCAGAATCGTGATTTGGGGAATCTCAAATCACACCCCGTGCCACCCCTGGGATGTTTCACACCATCTCAGGTGGCAGTGGTGACCCACCAGGATCAGCTGTGGGGAGGAACGGTTTGGGGGGGCTCAGTTGGGTTATTGGGGTTTGGTCAGAATAATAAAAACACGCCGCTGGGAAATTCAGAATCACGGTTTGGGTCTGGGGGATCTTAAACGGCACCCAGTGCCACCCCTGGGACACTGCCCACCATTCCAAGTGGCAGTGGTGACCCACCAGAATCAGCTGTGGGGAGGAACAGTGTGGGATGGCTCAGTTGGGTTGTTGGAGTTTGGTCAGAAAAATAAAAATGTGCTGCTGGAAAATCCAGAATCGCGATTTGGGGAATCTCAAATCACACCCAGTGCCACCCCTGGGATGTTTCACACCATCCCAAGTGGCCCCAGCCCAGCCTTGGGCATTCCAGGGAATCCAGGGGCTGATCTGGGAATTCCAGCCCAGCCCTGCCCATCCTCACAGCCAGGAATTCCTGCCCAAAATCCCACCCACGTTCCCCTTTTCCCAGTCTGAAGCCATTCTCTGTGTCCTGTCTCTCCATCCCTCACCCCAAATCCCTCCCCAGCTCTACTGGAGCCCCTTCAGGGACTGGAAACAGCTCCAAGGTTTCTCTGGATCCTCTTCCCACTTCCCTTGGGCACTCCAGGGATCCAGGGAAAGCCACAGCTGCTCTGGGAATTCCAGCCCAGCCCCTCCCCTCCCTCACAGGCAACGATTTCCCCTAAATTTAAAATCCAAACCCACTCTCTGTCAGTTTAAACCATTCCCTGACATTGGGAATTAATTATTCTAACTTGTGATAAACTTCAGCTCTCCCCAAAGGCTCAGAAACCTTTAGTGTCACTCTCTTTTCAGGTGATAATTTAAATATAAAATCATCTTCACTCTCCAAATTGTTTCAACAGCACCAAGACCTTCAAGCCCACGGAAACAGAAACTAACAGGGGTAACACCAAAATGAAAAGGGCTGAGCCCCAAAATGAACAGGGCTGAGCCCCAAAATGAACAGGGCTGAGCCCCAAAATGAACAGGGCTGAGCCCCAAAATGAACAGGGCTGAGCCCCAAAATTAATGGGATTAGCCCCAAAGGAACAGGGCTGAGCCCAAAATGAACAGGGCTGAGCCCCAAATGAGCAGGGCTGAGCCCCAAGGAACAGGGCTGGCCCCAAAATTAATGGGATTAGCCCCAAAGGAACAGGGCTGAGCCCAAAATGAACAGGGCTGAGCCCCAAATGAGCAGGGCTGAGCCCCAAGGAACAGGGCTGGCCCCAAAATTAATGGGATTAGCCCCAAAATGAACAGGGCTGAGCCCAAAATTAATGGGATTAGCCCCAAAGGAACAGGGCTGAGCCCAAAATGAACAGGGCTGAGCCCCAAATGAGCAGGGCTGAGCCCCAAGGAACAGGGCTGGCCCCAAAATTAATGGGATTAGCCCCAAAATGAACAGGGCTGAGCCCAAAATTAATGGGATTAGTCCCAAAGGAACAGGGCTGAGCCCAAAATGAACAGGGCTGAGCCCCAAAATGAACAGGGCTGACCCCAAATGAACAGGACTATCCCCAACTGAAGTCAGTTAGGTTTATATCCTGTGAAGGGAACCATTTCTGGCTGCTCAGGGCTCCTCCCAGCTGCGTTCCCAGAGCCCCCTGAGCAGGATCTCCAGTCCCTGTACCTGCTTTGCCCCCAGCACCACGGGCACCATGCACTCGGGCTCGGTGGCCTGCGTGCTCTCGTCGATGAGGATGGAGCGGAACTGCATCTTGGCCAGGCGCGGGTCACCTGCCCCCACACACGTGCAGCAGATCACATCGGCGTTCTGGGGGGCAGAAACGGGGTCTGGGGTCAGCAGTGGGGTCAGAAACAGGGTCTGGGGTCTGCACTGGGGTCTGGGGTCAGCAATGGGGTCACCTGCCCCCACACACGTGCAGCAGATCACATCGGCGTTCTGGGGGGCAGAAACGGGGTCTGGGGTCAGCAGTGGGGTCAGAAACAGGGTCTGGGGTCTGCACTGGGGTCTGGGGTCAGCAATGGGGTCACCTGCCCCCACACACGTGCAGCAGATCACATCGGCGTTCTGGGGGGCAGAAACGGGGTCTGGGGTCAGAAACGGGGTCTGGGGTCTGCACTGGGGTGTGGGGTCAGCAATGGGGTCACCTGCCCCCACACACGTGCAGCAGATCACATCAGCATTCTGGGGGGCAGAAACGGGGTCTGGGGTCAGCAGTGGGGACAGAAACGGGGTCTGGGGTCTGCACTGGGGACAGAAACCAGCACTGGGGTCTGGGGTCTGCACTGGGGACAGAAATGGGGTTTGGGCTCTGCACTGGGATCTGGGGTCTGCACTGGGGTGTGGGGTCAGCAATGGGGTCACCTGCCCCCACACACGTGCAGCAAATCACATCGGCGTTCTGGGGGGCAGAAACGGGGTCTGGGGTCTGCACTGGGGACAGAAACCAGCACTGGGGTCTGGGGTCTGCACTGGGGACAGAAATGGGGTCTGGGGTCTGCACTGGGGACAGAAATGGGGTCTGGGGTCTGCACTGGGGTCACCTGCCCCCACACACGTGCAGCAGATCATGTCGGTGTTCTGGGACAGGGCCAGCAGGGTCAGAAATGGAGTCTGCACTGAGTTTGGGATCTGCACTGGGGTCTGGGATCAGCACTGGGATCTGGGGTGGCAGCACTGGGATCTGGGAGGGCTGTACAGGGATTTGGGATGGCTGTACAGGGATCTGGGGGGCTGTACAGGGATTTGGGATGGCTGTACAGGGATCTGGGATGGCTGTACAGGGATCTGGGGGGCTGTACAGGGATCTGGGGTGTCAGCAGGGATCTGGGGGGGCCGTACAGAGATCTGGGGTGGCAGCACTGGGATCTGGGATGACTGCAGGGATCTGGGGGTGCTGTACAGGGATCTGGGGGGGCAGCAGAGATTTGGGGAGGCTGTACAGGGATCTGGGGTAGCAGCAGAGATTTGGGGAGGCTGTACAGGGATCTGGGATGACTGCAGGGATTTGGGGGGGCAGCCCCAGGCCTCACCATCAGCAGCTCCCTCTCCGCCGTGCGCTTCAGCGCCCGGTAACGCTTCTCATCAGCAGAGGAAAGTTCTCCAGTCTCATCCTTGAGCTGCTGCAGCTTCTGAAGCTCTGGCATGCTGAAAAAAAAACCCCAAAAAATCCAGGAATTTTGCTTTACAGCCCCAACCAACTCTGTAGGATTGCAGAGACTGAAAAGTGATTTTTAACTAACACAAAAGCATGAGAACAACGGTGCTGCGGTGACAAAACCCCTCAAAACACTCAAATGAGCACCCAGAATGGAGCTTTTCCCTCATCCCTCACCTGTCCATGTTCCTGATCTGGTTGTGCAGGGCCAGGAAGGACACGGGGGAGTCGATGGCCTCACGGCTCTTGGCACACAGACGAACCACCTTGAGGCCAGTCTGGTGGATCTTCTCCGTCAGCTGATCCACGGCGATGTTACTGGGGGCACACACCAGCACAGGCCTGCAAAACCAGCCAAAAGTCAGGCAAAAACCAGCCAAAAACCAGCCCAAAGTCAGTCCAAAACCAGCCCTAAAGTCAGCCCAAAACCAGCCAAAAACTGGCTCAAAAGTCAGTCAAAAAACAGCCCAAAACAAGCCCAGAAGTCAAGCAAAAACCATCCCAGAAATCAGTCAAAAAACAGCCCTAAAGTCAGTCAAAAAACAGCCAAAAAGCGGCCCAAAAGTCAGTCAAAAACCGGCCCAAAAGCTGCCTCCAAAACTGGCCCAAGAATCAGATAAAAACCAGCCCAAAAGTCGGCCAAAAACCAGCCGAAAACCAGCCCAAAAGTCGGCCCAAAAACCGGCCCAAAAACCGGCCCCAAACTCTCAATAAACTGCAATATTTTCCTTTCAACTAGACTTGCCATAAAATCTAAGTATCACCACATCCCCTACAAACACCCTGGGGAAGGGTATTCCATGCAGATCTCCCCAGAAACCAGCTCAGTGACACGAAGGATCCCTGCTGTGAAAATGGAGCTGATTCCCTGCAGGAATTGAGCCCACCCCGAGGCTCAGAGAGAGCAGCTCTCACCCATTGCCCTGCCTGGCCAGGTGATACACGATGGTGGCCGATGTCACTGTCTTCCCAGTGCCAGGGGGACCCTGGATAAGGCTCAGAGGACGCTGCAGGACTGTCTTGACAGCATAAACCTAAAAAAAAACAATAAAAAAATTCAATGTTAATGGTGTTTAACACTCCAAGCACAGCCATTTCAGTTGTTCAGGCTGTTTGTGAGTGTTGTGTGTCACCCTGGGCAGTGGGAGGAGAGGAGGTCACCTGAGAGTGGTTGAGATCAGGGAGGCCCTGGGCTGTGAAACGTTTTGGCAGCTGGCATTTGATGATGACATCTTCCACCTCGTGGCCCAGCAGTTTGTGGTAAATGTAGCCAGACACCGAGGTCTCGTCCACTGCAAATGTTTTCAGGGCACTCTGCATCCTGAAATGAGGAGAAAAGCAAGGAAATTAAACCCTAAAAGTCAGTGTGGCTTCAAGGGAAGCACCCACAGGTGTCCTACAGCAGGTACTAACAGAAAACAGAACAGCCAACAGTTATAAACAGAATTAAAATGACAAAAATCATATTCTGACAACACCAGATTTTGCTTTTTTCCCCATGGGAACAGCACAAGGTGATCCCAGGAAAATGGGGAGAGTGATGCCAGCCTTTGGTGACAGAATCTGTGACTAAAATTTGAGGTGCAAGAAGCTGGGACAGGAATTCGGGTGCAAGATTTGAAGGAAATTTGCAGCCACAATGGTTGAAATAATAGAGGAGGTAACAGGATATACTACTAATAATTCTAGGAAAATATTAGCAAATAAATTTAGGAAATTATTAGGAAATTCTAAGGATAGGATAAGCCAACTCATGTCTTAACAAACACTGACTTGGCTGAAGCCTCTGGGCCCCACAGCCAAATTTTGATATTTTAACTGTTCAAAGCAATTTCAGGAAGCTGAAATGTGAAATTGTTTCTCTTCTTCTGTTTCAAGTAAGATTAAACCCAAGGTAAATTTCTCCCTTTGATGTCTTTACAACAAACCCTTCAAAATGAGGAAAAAATTGCCCATTTTAGGCCATCAATCCCATTTCTAACCTCTGTGAGCCAGCTGCTCATCACACACACTGAGATTTCTGATGGGTGCTGCCCAAAGCAGGACCAAATTCTTTTGTTTTTGTTGTTCTTACACCCCCAGTGAAGGCCAAACCCAAAAACTGCTCTGCCAGTACCTGTCAAAGGACGTGGATTTCCACACAAAATCCACCTGGAAGTTGTGAGTGACCTCCACAGGAGCTCCCACGCTGCTCCTCAGCTCGATGGCAATCTCATCACCATAATCTGTAGAACCTCGTTAAGTAGTAATTTCGAGCAGAAATTTGGATTTTATTCTCCCCCAATTTTTTTTTTTTTGGTGATTTTCTTCGGCAGAGCTCGACCCCTCCCCTCAGACAGATTTTTGAATTAACAGAGAATTACTTTTGGAGATAATAAATGAGGTTTTTTGGTGATTCCAGCTCTGGGCTGGCCTTGCTGAGGGCTCTCTAAGTAAAGGATACTATCAGGAACTTTGATCACATGCCCAATTCCTTTCCAGAGAGGGGCCAGGTCTCCCTTGTACCTCAGGCAGATCTCATCTCCCTGCATGAGGCGCATGTCTGCAACAAAAAAAAGGGAAAAGAAAGCTCTGAACAACCATAAAAACCTTCCAGAGCCACCCCAGGCCAAGCCTCAGAGTGCTCTGAAGGATGATTTAAAAAAAAAAAAACACAACTGAGGAGGAGACAATGCAGGTGTTCTTACCTGAATCAGTCTTTGGCAAAGTGAAATAAGCAATTCTCTTCTTGTTCAAGCCCAGGTCCCACCTGACTGTGATGTTATCTTGGGTCTGAGGGTTAAAAAAAAAATAGAATTATTTTCTTTGAAAAAAATCTATTATTTTTAAGATTTATTCTTTTCTTGAAGAGCTGTTTGCCCAGCACCACAGCCCTGAGCTTCAAAACAGTGGAGAAATCACAAAATTTGCTGTTCCAATGTCACAAAAATTCTGTATTTATTCCTGCACCTGCAGAAGGTGAGTTCTGTCCTGAGAGTTGATGATGAGAAGCAAAGTGCTGCTGTGGAATTCTCCCTGATTCCAAACACTCACTGAGTGTTTCCAGGAGCTCCCAGAATTGCCCTGTCCCTTGCCAAGGGAACTGCAGCTGCTGAGGTAACAAAAATCTGCACTTCTGCGAGAGGAGGTGGGCTTTTGGAAAGAAAAACTTGACCACAGAGAAGGTGAGGAGTTCCCAAATGTTTTAAGCTGTTAAAACCCTCCTCTGTGAGGGTTTTCCCTCTGCTCTCCCCATCACACTGATTTCCCAGAGCTGTCACACCACAGCAAGTCAAAATTTGATTTATTTCACTCCAGTTTTCCTTCTTTTTGTGATTTCATGTTTGATCCCCCCCAGGACTGCTCAGGAGTCCCTCAAATAGCAAATTTCACATATTTTACCTGAGATTCCTTGAGTTTCTTGTCATAATCTGCCTCAAGCTTGACCAGAGGACCAAATATATTTTGGTATTGATAAGCATCTTCATATCTAAGCAGCACGTGCTGGGGTTCCTCATCAACACCAGGTTTTTCCAAGTCCTCGAGGGTTGCAGATGGATTTTCCTGGAAATTAAAGCAGAGATGTTTTGTTTCAAAGTCTGAAGTATAAAAAACCTGACAGCAGGACTGATAAAAACTGTGTTTTATTGATACAGGGAGTGATATCACCCTTAAAACTACGCCAGGGCATTACAGATCATATTTAAATTTTAAAGGATGCACAAAAAAACCCTCTCATGAAGTGAATGAAGCAACAATTCCAGGCATCACTTAAAGCAGGAATATTTGCAAGCCTTGATATGAGCAAGGAAAAGTTGTTGAAAGCTTCACCAAGCTGAAAAAAAATTAACAATTCTGTGAATCCTTTGACGAATTCCCTGTGGCACAACAGGATTTCAACCTTGTGGGATTTTTGCTTTTACTTTTGCTAAAAGCCTCATCCTCTTCCCGAAGAAAAACCCCTCAGAAATGGTAAAATAACCCCCCAAAAGCTGGAGGCTGTACCTTCCAGAGCTCCTCCAGTTTGTTGATTTGCTGGGCTGTGATCTGCCTGGCCCGGAGCTGCTCCTGCTCCGAGGGGATCTTCACCAGCCAGGAGAGGAAACAGCGGTCCTGGATCAGGGGCTGCCACTGGGAACTGTCCCAGTTGATGTCCTTGAGGCTGCTCTGGCTGGCACAGGGCTGCCTGCAACACCCAAACAGCCAGGGTTGAAAAGAGGGAGGGGAAGGTTGGGGTGGAGGGTGAAATTAGGGATGTGTGTGCCTGAAATGGCTCAAAAATCACAAAAATCCAACTAAAACACAGCCAGAACTGTGAATTTGAAAAGAGGGAGGTAAAGTTTAGTGTGGAGGGTGAAATCAGGGCTGTGAGCTCCTGAAATGGCTCAAAAATCACAACAGTTTAACCAAAACACAGCCAGGGGTGTGAGGGGTTGAAAGGAGGGAGGGGAAGGTTGGGGTGGAGGGTGAAATCAGGGCTGTGAGCTCCTGAAATGGCTCAAAAATCAGGAAAATTCAAGTTAAACACAGTCAGGAATTGTGAGGGTTTGAAAAGAGGGAGGGGAAGTTTGGTGTGGAGGGTGGAATCAGGGATGTGAGCTCCTGAAACAGCCCAAAACTCAGGAAAATTCAAGCAAAACAGCCCCAGTCTGCTGGGAAAACTCATTTTTTCAGTTCTTATTTCAGTACTGAAATGTTGCTTGGGTGTTCCCAGGAGTGAAAATGCATTTAAAATATTAAATGTGGCACCTTTAGAGGTGGTTCTAATCCATGGAGGTTGTGCACAAACAGATCAGAAAAAGGAGGTTATTTCCCCAACAGAACTTCCTCCACAGAAATACAATTCCCAGTGGCAAACACACAGTGACAGCACTGAACTAACCACACAAAAATTATAAATTTTCACTTCTGACTGAGCCTGTCAGAACAATTCCTGATTTATTGTGGCCTCAAATGATTCTGTGAGCTCAGAGAAAAACACCCAGAGTGAGAGTCACTTCCTGAACTGAGCTGTGGCTCTCCCAAAGCTCCAAAAAAACAGAGAGAAAAACACTTTTCTTCCATTAAGGAATGGCAAAAATTAGGGAAAATAAGTTTTCTTACAGAACTGAGATGTTTGCCCAACATTTCCCCATATTTGCCAAAAGAATTCCCTTTGCTGCACAACTGAACACTGCACAAAAGGAAAAGGGGTGGGAAAATCAGAATATAAAACTTATTTTGAGCCAAAATGAAAGCAAGGGGCTGGTTTTTAAAATAAATCAGAGGTTTTCTCTCACTTGCACAGCAGAACCACCAGAGAGTCAGGGAAAAGGGTGGGGAAATCAGAATATAAAACATATTTTGGGTCAAAATAAAAGCAAAGTATTATTTTTTTTAATAAAGCAGAGGTGTTGTCTGACCTGCAGAGCAGAACCACCAGAGAGTCAGGGGAAAGGGTGGGGAAATCAGAATATAAAACATTATTTTGGGCCACAATAAAAGCAAGGGATATTATTTTTTAGATAAATCAGAGGTGTTGCCTGACCTGCACAGCAGAACCACCACGGAGTCAGGAAAAAGAGTGGTAAAATCAGAATATAAAACATATTTTGGGCCACAATAAAAGCAAGGGATATTATTTTTTAGATAAATCAGAGGTGTTGCCTGACCTGCAGAGCAGAACCACCACAGAATCAGGGGAAAGGGTGGGGAAATCAGAATATAGAACTTATTTTGGGCCACAATAAAAGCAAAGGGCTGTTTTTTTAGATAAATCAGAGGTGTTGCCTGACCTGCAGAGCAGAACCACCACGGAGTCAGCCTTGGCTGGGATGAAGCCCAGCAGGAAGACGTTCCTGCAGCCACAGTTGTAACACTCCAGGACAGTCTCCCCCAGGGGCCCATCCTTGTGCAGAGTCACCTCTTTGCACTTGGCTCTCACCAGGTGATTCACGATGTGGCTGTAAAAAAACAGCACAGACCATTGCAGCTTCACCCCCCAAAAATCACATTGATCAGCAATTAGCAAAACACTCATCAATCTGCTGATTGATTGGCTGGATCTGGTTCTTTCCATCCACCTTTGGGAACGTTTCCATTTGTGCTTTGGGTGTGAAAGAAGAGGAAATGGGTAGAAATTTGTCTCTTTTTTTTTTTTTTTCCCCAATTTACCTGCCAGAGGTGTTGCCACGCCCGTTGCAGAACCATTTCTTGCTGGTGTTGCAGTAAACCACACAGGCAGGGTCATGGATCCCACAGTAACTGCAATTCCACAGGGAAAAAAAGGAAAGGATTGGTTATTGGTAAAAAAAAATTTAAAAAATGAAGGGATTTGGTAAAAAAAGGAAGGGATTTGGTTATTGGTAAAAAAAAAAAAGAAGGGATTGGTTATTGCTAAAAAAAAAGAACGGATTTGGTTAGTACTAACAAAAAAAAAAAAGGAAAGTATTTGATACTGCTAAAAAAAATTAAAAAATGAAGGGATTTGGTAAAAAAAGGAAGGGATTTGGTTATTGCTAAAAAAAGAGGAAGGGATTTGATTATTACTAAAAAAAAAAAAGGAAGGGATTGGTTATTGCTAAAAAATGAGGAAGGGATTGGTTATTGCTTAAAAAAAAAGGAAGGGATTTGGTTATTACTTAAAAAAAAAAAGGAGGGGATTTGGTTATTGCTAAAAAAAAAAGGGAAGGGATTTGGTTATTGCTGAGAGGAAAATCCAACCCCAAGCCCTAACTCCATTTACAGGGCACAAAAATAAAGGGAAGTGGAAATTTGGGGAACAATTCCAATTCTCAGTGCTGGGAGATTGTGGTAAATGTAATTATAACAGAGGTGTAACAAAGAGGAGGCAAATTTTTGGTTTGAGTCACAAATATTTCCCAACTCCCCATGGCTGGGGTGGCTGAGCCTGGGATTTATTCCCCAGGGAGCTCCAAATTCGTGTCAGAACTCTGAGGGGAGCTCAGGGAGAGTTCCCAAAGCTCCCCTGTGCCTCCTGCCCTCTGGAATTGTCACCTGCAGGCGTGCACAGGGAGATCCTTGGTGTAGTAAGTGTCCTCCTCATCCTCCTCAAAGTTGAGCTCTGCCAGGAGCTGGCTGGTTTTGGCCACGTTCTCATCCACTGCTCCGTTCTGCAGGATGCCATCAGGACCATTCACCTGGAATTGAGGGGTGAACACCCAAAATAAACCCCAAACTCATCCTCAAACCACTGGGATCCCATCAGGACCTGGAATTGAGGGAGTGCAAACCCAAAATAAACCCCAAACTCCTCATCAAGCCATGGGGATCCGGTCAGGACCTGGAATTCAGGAGTGCAAACCCAAAATAAACCCCAAACTCCTCCTCAAGCCATCAGGATCCCATCAGGACCCAGAATTGAGGGGTGCAAACCCCCAAATAAACCCCAAATTCTTCCTCAAGCCATCAGGATCCCATCAGGACCTGGAATTCAGGGGGGGAACACCCAAAATAAACTCCAAACTCCTCCTCAACCCCTTGGGATCCCATCAGGACCATTCACCTGGAACTGAGGGAGTACAAACCCAAAATAAACCCCAAATTCTTCCTCAACCCACTGGGATCCCATCAGGACCCAGAACTGAGGGGGGCAAACCCAAAATAAACCCCAAACTCCTCCTCAACCCCTCGGGATCCCATCAGGACCCGGAATTGAGGGAGTGCAAACCCAAAATAAACCCAAAACTCATCCTCAACCCCCTCCCCAAAATCTCGTGTGCCACTGAGAAACCTCCAGTGGGAAAACAATAAAAAACCAAAAGCTGCCAAAGAGCTGGAGCACAGCCATCCTCTAACCAGGCCTTGCTCCATGGAGCTCCTGTTTTCCAGGATTATTTGGAGCCCAGCTGCTAAGTTGGGATATAAAGTTACCAGGAGGAGATTGCTCTCCTGCAGATTGTATTTTTCCACACAGTCCCCTCCCCACAATCAATACCTGCTCCACCACCACCTCCTGTTGCACAGGATTATTTAAACTGCAGCTGATAAAGCAGGGAAAAACAAGGAGATTGCTTTCCTGCAGTCACAGTTTTTCCCACAGCCTTATGTAAGGTGAAATTCCATTTCAACAATTCCAGAGGCTGTTCCCTCAGCTTTTCTCTTTTTATTCCAGGGGGATCTACCTGGAAACAGGAATTTTATATTTTTTTTTTTACTGCACAGGATTTTCCCTCAATTATCCAGAACCCTGGAATTCTGCAACATTTGGTGCTGTCTCAGCAACTTTGCCACCCCCAAGGTTTTCTCCTGATAAAAATAACTCCATTTTTGGGCACTTTTATCACCAGGAGGTGTGGATGTCACGCTGGGATTTTGCCCTTTGGGCTTTTCAGGTGTCCTGGTTTCATTTTCCTCCAGTCCTGAGGGGGTTTCAGCACCCCAATACTGAGTTGGGGAAGACCCCAAACCTTGGTTTGTTCTCTGCCTCCTTTAGCCAAGATCCCAGCAGAAGCTGAGCAGGGATAAACTGATCCTAATCCATGTTAATTTTGAGTGGAAATTGTGGCCAAGGAGGCACCAAAGTGATTGGAATATTCAAGTGATTTCCCCATCACAGGGGTAATTGGCACACCCCAGTTTTGTAAAGATAAAAATTATTTCTAAATTCTAACCAGCCAAACAGCACAAAAATCACTCAAGGCCTTTGTCTGTGAATATAATATTTTAACAACTCAGATTAAATGCAATTTATCTGGGAGGTGCATCCTGGCTCTGAGAGAAAGCTGCTCCCAGGGAGAAAAACCTTCAGAAAAAGGAACCAAAAAAATAAATAAAAAGTTGCTCTCTCCAAGCTGAAACGAAGCAATTCACATTCAGAAAGAGCCCACATTAAAAATTAAAACTGCAAGAGTTAAAACTCCCAACCAAACTTTTCCCCTGGCTGCCCTCAAAGCCACCAGGCTTCTGCCAATGAAAAGGAGGAGCATTTAAATGAAAATAAATAAATGGATGGACTTTTTATTGCTGCTGTCTCCCAGCAAAACGATCTCACAGTAAAACAATCAGCCCAAAGGGAGAGAACTGCAAAAAGGGGAGATGGAAAAAGGATCCAAAGCCCCTGAAGGAGCAGCACAAGCCCATAAGTGAGGAGAGGGCAAATGCCATCAGCACAGGGGAAGATCCACTTGGAAATCCTCAATTCCCAAAGGGATACTGGATGTTATGAGAGATAAAAAAGGTCTGATGGTGGAGTTGATCTGAATTTCCTCACAGCTACTCTCAGCCCACAACTGTGTTGTTTTAAGGTGAGTCGATTTTAATGCGTTTTTGGGGTGCTCTTAATAAACCCTTTTAAACCTGTTTTAAACAAAAAAGCAACGAAGTTTGGGTTTGGTTTGGGATTTCTGAAGGCAGAAAGGGGACAAATGTCAGGTGCAGGGTTTGGTTTTGGATTTTTGAAGGAAGAATTGCAGGTGCAGGGTCTGGTTTGGGATTTTTTGATGAAGAAAAGTCAGGTGCAGGGTTTGGTTTGGGATTTCTGAAGGAAGAATTTCCAGGAGCAGGGCTTGGTTTTGGATTTCTGAAGGAAGAATTGCCAGCTGCAGGGTCTGGTTTGGGATTTTTTGAGATAGGAAATGCACAATTGCCAGGTGCAAGGTCTGTTTTGGGATTTTTAAAGGAAGAATTGTCAGGAGCAGGGTTTGGTTTGGGAATTTTGAAGGAAGAATTGCCAGCTGCAGGGTCTGGTTTGGGATTTTTTGAGATAGAAAATGCACAATTGCCAGGTGCAGGGTCTGGTTTGAGAATTTTTGAGGCAGAAAGTGCAGAATTGCCAGGTGCAGGCTCTGTTTTGGGATTTTCTGCGGCAGAAAGTGCAGAACTGCCAGGTGCTGTCCCTGCCCTCGGGGAGGCAGCAGCGCTGTCACCTGTCCCATGAAGTGCAGCCCCAGCCCTCGGCAGGCTGTGCAGGAGGAAATGATTGTTCCAAGCCCTCCTGTGATGTCAGCCCTGTGTGCACTGCATTAAAAACCTGGCACTGGCAGCTCTGGTGGCAGGAGGGCCACTGCTCTGCTTGGAAAAAAAAATAAATTAATTAATTAAAAAAAAAAAAAATTGTTGGCTGCAACTTCTGGCACGGCGAGTTTGGCAGCTCCAGGGCTCAGGTGCCACAAAAACTACTCCCAAAAACTCCCAGAGCCTTCCTGGCTCCTCTGCTGCCCTCAGAACATTCCTGGGAGCAGAAGGACAGGGGAGCTGTGGCTGCTCCATCCCTGAGCTCGGGGAGAGGTGGAGAGGGAAACCTTGGAGCTGTTCCCAGTCCCTGAGGGGCTCCAGGGGAGCTGGGGAGGGATTTGGGGATTAAAACTGGAATTCCAGGACACAGGGAATGGATTTAAACTGGGAAAAAGAGAATCTGGGTGGGATTTTGGGCAGGAATTCCTGGCTGAGAGGATGGTGAGGGGCTGGGCTGGAATTCCCAGAGCAGCCCCTGGATCCCTGGAGGTGTCCAAGGCTGGAAAAGTGAAGCTCCAGAGAAATCTTGGAGCTGTTTCCAGTCCCTGGAGGGGCTCCAGGGGAGCTGGGGAGGGATTTGGGATCAGGGATGGAGGGACAGGACACAGGGAAGGGGAACCTGGGTGGGACTTTGGGCAGGAATTCCTGGTGGAGAAGGGCCAGGATGGAATTCCCAGAGCAGCTGTGGCTGCCCCTGGATCTCTGGAAGTGCCCAAGGGAAGTGGGAAGAGGATCCAGGGAAACCTTGGAGCTGTTTCCAGTCCCTGGAGGGGCTCCAGGAGAGCTGGGGAGGGATTTGGGGTGAGGGATGGAGGGACAGGACACAGGGAATGAATTTAAACTGGAAAAGGGGAATCTGTGTGGGATTTTGGGCTGGGAGGATGGTGAGGGGCTGGGCTGGAATTCCCAGATCAGCCCCTGGATCCCTGGAATGCCCAAAACCACTGGACAGGGTTTGGAGCACCCTGAGAACAGTGGAAGGTGCTCCTGCCTTTAGGAATATTTAAGATTAAAGTCCTCCACCCCAAACCCTCCCAGAAGCCTGCTGCCTGGATCAGCAGCCCCAGAACATTCCCAGGGCTGCCCCCAGGAGCCCAGGTGAGCACACCTGCAGCCACCTCACCCACCTCTGCCTGTCCAACTGCAGCAAGAACCTCATATCACACTCCACCAGCTCCAGACACAAACCACACAACACATGAACCAGGTAACTCTGCTAGAAAAGCCCTGTCCTGAGAGTTCTGCTGGATTTCACACCACAACCGAGGCAATTCCCCCCAAACGCCACAGTTTTGGGGTTGGGGGCAAAGGCAGCTGCTCTTTGGGGTTTTTCCCCTCAGAGGGGTAAAGCAGAGGCTGAGCTGAGCTGTGATCCCCGAGGGAGAGAGATTGGCTTCAACTTTCCCGAGGAGGAAGTCAGGGAAAAGCCTCGCCCCTGGGAGGGAAGGACCAGGACAAAACAACCTTTGTTAGGGCTGGAAAGGAGCAAGGAAATGAAACCCAGCCTCTTTAGGCTGGGCTCAGCCACTCCAGGAGCAGATTAATCCACGCTGAGGGTCCCAACAGCAAAAAAATCCCAGCCACAGGAGGGAAAAAGTGAGGCAGGAATGAGAATTCCAGAGAAAAGACCTTCCATGATCCTTTGGATACTCCCAAGGATTCAGCTCCTCTGAGGAGTTGGAAATTCTTCTTAAAATGCTTGGAAAAAATAAAATAAAATCGATTCTTATTTCATCCAAGGAAACAATGGGAATAGAATTTTCTGTAGGGGAAAAAAAGCCAATGGGGAATGTTTGTGCTTTACTCCTACTTTGGTCAATTGGCCACTAATCAATTGTAACGTTGTTAATTAAATATCTTGGGGAAGGAAGTTGGTTTAGACTAAACCCATCGAGTTTTCCTTAAAAAAAAAATAAAAAATGAGGTGTCCTGCATTGCTCAGCTCATCTTTTTTTTAAAAAAGACCCCAAAACCAGCAAAAGTCTCCATCTCCTACATTCCTCCAAATAAAGTTATTTACTTCCTTAGCTTTAATTATAACCACAGGGCTGATATTTTCATTAACAAAACCTGATCAATGTGAGAAGTTATTATTGAAGATGCCTCTTTGGTGAGGGCAACAAAAAAATTTTTGTCCAGAACTTTTTTTTGGGGAAAAAACCAAAAAAAAACCCAAAAAAACCCCAAAACCACTTAATTTGTGATTTTGTGATTTTATCAGCCCTGAGAGGGGCAGGTCTGAGCAGCTCCTGGGGCTTGTTTTACTTCACTCAGGAGGAAAAAATGACATTTCTCACATCAAAATGAGCACCAGGATGACCACAAAAGTTGGCAGAAACCTAAAACCACCCTGATTAAAAAAAAAAAAAATTAAACCCCCTTCCTTTTAGGCAGGAGACAAACCCAGTACCTGAACGTGCTCTCCAGAGTTTTAATGGTTTGGTTTGATTTTTTTTTTTTTTAAACTTTGACTTCAAAGGTTTTTCCAACATGTTTAGACAAAAGAAAAAGGCCAATTAATCACCCTCTTGTCTGGACTTTCAGCTTCTGAGGCTGATTTTGGGGTGGTTTTTCTTCTCCTTGGCCACAAATTCTCTGCTGGGAGCTCTGCAGCGATCACAACCCACTGAAGGTTTCAAATGAAACACGATGAAAAGTCTCTTTTTAACGACTAGTCAGAGATTTGACTACTGGCAGCAAAGAATTCTGACCTCTCCAGGCCCAAACTGGATAAATTCTACCAAATCAAAAAAAAAACCAGAAAATAACCCAATTGTTTTCTGAGCCCTCTGCCTCACAAACACAGCGACCTGAGCACAGCCCTGCCCTCTCTGAGCACTTTCAGATATAAAAAAATTGATTTAATTTGTGCTGGGATGAACCCCCAGGACAGGATAAATCCTCCCTGCTCCACTCACACACACAGCTGGGGTGGGTTTTGCAAAGAAAAAGATAAAAAAACCCAGATGTAGGATGTTTGGGTTGGGTTTGGGGGATAAAACTCACCTAAAACTTCTCTGGTTTGGGTTTGGGGGATAAAACTCACCTAAAGCTCTCTCAACTCCTCTTTAAACTCATCCCTTAACACGTGGGTGATGCAGAAGCACCGAATGGTTAAAAATGGCATTTCAGGAGTCTGGGAGAAAACTGAATATTCCCTGATCTCTAAACTGGAGAAACGTGTGGCTTTTTTTTGGTAAAATAGAGGCGAGTTCTCGGGTGTTTTTGTTGTTTACTACAGGCACACCGAGATTGTTATCTTCGTTTGCAGCTTTTCTTGGGAGCTGTAATCCTAATTCCTGCCCTGCCTACGAGCTGTGAATTGCTGAATAAATCAAATTTCCTTGTCTTTTAGGTACCAACCATCAACCGTAAAAATAAAAAAAATAAAAAAAAAAAGAAGAAACAAAACTAAAACCTGTTTTTTTAAGCCACGAGGAACCAGAGCTCAGAACTTGTCCCAGGCCCGTCCCTGCCACACAAACCTCAAACCAACCAGCCCAACAACCGTGCCGAAAAAAAAAAAAAAAAAAAAAAAAAAGAAAAGAAAAGCGGAAATCGAAATAAAAAAATTAATATCTATGTAGCAACAAAAAGAAAACGACGGGTATTTTAACGACAGGAAGTAAAAAAAAAAAAAAAGGCCGAATTTCCTTCAGCAACCAACTTTCGATAAGCAACCACCACCCCAAAAGCAGCTTAAGGAGAAAGAGCCTGAAGTGACGCGCAGCCCCGGCGCTGGGGTGGGTTTTTTTGGCTGTTTATCACGACACAACTATCGCGACTCGGCCGGAGTTCCTCCAGGGAGGCAGTGCCGGCAGCCCCGGCGCTGGGGTGGGTTTTTTTTGGCTGTTTATCACGACACAGCTATCGCGGCTCGGCCGGAGTTCCTCCAGGGAGGCAGTGCCGGCAGCCCCGGCGCTGGGGTGGGTTTTTTGGCTGTTTATCACGACACAGCTATCGCGGCTCGGCCGGAGTTCCGTCCCCGGAGGCAGCGCCGGCAGCCCCGGTGCTGGGGTGGGTTTTTTTGGCTGTTTATCACGACACAGCTATCGCGGCTCGGCCGGAGTTCCTCCCGGGAGGCAGTGCCGGCAGTTCCGCCCGCCGGGGCCCGGGACACGCGGCCGCCGCCTCTCCCCGCCTCGGCACCCCGCTCACCTGCGCTTCCAGCGGGCCCGGAGCTCCCTGCCCCGCTCCGGAGGGCCCTTGGGCGGCCGCCGGCCCCGCCTGGCCCGGCCCGGGCGGGGTTTGGGTCTGGCTGGGGAGGGTGAAGTCGGTGAACTCGAACTCGGAGCCCTGCGTGTCTGCGCCCAGCAGCTCGGCCTCCTCGGTGTCCAGGAAGGTGAGGGTTTGCGAGCTCGGCCCGTACGCCTCCACGCTCATGGCGGCGGCGACGGCGGCGGCGGCGTTTTCCTTCGCTACCCACCCTCCCCTCGCCGAGCCCGGGCGTCCCCCTCAGCGAGCCCGGGCGGCCGCGCTACGCGAGCGCCGGGATCCGCCGCGCGCAACCAGGCCGCGAGCCCCCCCCCCACACACACAAAAACGAACCCGCCGCCGCCGCGCTGGGGCCGGCTCGCCGGGAGGGCCCGGAGCCGAGGGGCGGGAGGGAAGCGAAGAGAGCGGCGGGGCCCTGTCGGTGTGCGGGGCCGGGTCCGAGTTGTCCGGCCGGCCGCGGCCCGGGAGCGGTGACGCGGAGCGCGCGCGGGGGACGCGCCGACGGCAGCGCGCGCGCGCGGGAGGGGACGGCGGGCGGGGGCAGCGCGGGGGGGTGACGCACACGCAGCACGTACCGGGGGAGGGCCCGGCGCGGCCGCCAGGGGGCGCGCTGCTGGCCCCGCCCGCTCCCTGAGGGAGAGGCGGGGTTTGGGTCTGAGTGATGGGTGCGGCAGCCAATGGGTTCTTGTGGTGAGTGGGGTGCGGGCTCGCCTGCCCAGTGCACGCGGTGGGAAGGGGCGGGGTTTGGGTCTGAGTGATGGGTGTGGTAGCCAATGGGACATCGAGGTAAGGGTGAAGAGGGGGTTGGGGGCGTGGGGATGCACGCCCACACACGCGGGGAGGGGCGGTTTTGATTCTGAGTGACAGGTGTAGCAGCCAATAAGAGCGAGAGTGCGGTGGGTGCGAGCCTCGCCCACCATAGCACACGTTGATGGGTGGAGCTTAGCTCTGAGTGACGGCCCAGCAGCCAATGGGTTCTGGAAATTAAATGATGGGCGGGGTCTGGCTCTGAGTGACGGCTGTGGCAGCCAATGGGACATCGAGGTAAGGAGCGGAGGCTGTGGGGGCTGAGGTGATGGAGAGGTCACTGAGATGGATGTGGTGACCCTGGAGTGTTGTGAGGGCCTGAGGTGGTGGACAAGTCGCTCTGAGGGAGATTTGGTGACACTGGACACTTGTGAGGGGTTGAGGTGATGGCCAGGTCACTCTGAGGGAGATTTGGTGGCCCTGGACTGTTGTGAGGGGCTGAGGTGGTTGACAGGTCACTCTAAGGGGGTTATGGTGACCCTGGACACTTGTGAGGGGATGGAGGAGCTGTGGTGGGTGACCCTGTGGTGACAATGGAGTCACTTCGTGCCCTGTGCCCACCGTGAGCTGCCAGCTCTGCCTGTGGGACTGCTGGGAGGGATACAGGAGGCTAAGTGGGAATTAAGGGTGGGGAATTACAGTAATACCTGCTCCAGCCATAATTCCTGTCACACCTGCAATATCCCATGGCCCTGAGTGAAAGCTGAGCTGCTCTCAGTGTGCTAAATAAACAACAAAAAAACCCCCTTTGGATTTACCCTCATTCCATTCGACCAGCACACAATAAATCCCATTTCAGAGAATTTTTCTGTGTTGGGAAAGGCTGGATACTCAGTCCCTCTTCCCTACCGTGTTAAGATGCAAATATGTATCTTCTCTTATAAATAACTTTGATTTTATATTCTTGCTTTTGGTGTAAGATAAAGCCTGTGGCCTGGAAACAACGTGTAGCAGATCTGCAGCTGGTGGGCTGAAGAGATGGAGATTGGAAAACGTCCTGGGAATATTGTGAGGCAAAAAGAGGGGAAAAAAAACAATTGCAGAGAACACAGGAGTCACCACTTTCTGCAGAGAGACTGAATTAATCTCGTTTCTTAAGCTTTTGAGGAGAAGAAACTGTTCAGACCAAACGGGGTGAAAAAGCGTGAAATAACATCCGAGGATATAAAAGTGGAACCGGGAGGGAGGAGGCAAAAAAAAAAAAATTAAAAAAATATAAAAAATCCAAAGGCAGGTGGCTGCTCGCTTCGAAGGCTTTTATTTATTAATAAACACAACGCACTCCAAACGTTTGGCTGCTCGACAGAATCCTCAAAAGCCTTGGAGAGGGATCAAAGTTCTGCTGCCTCCACGGCTCGGGGAATAGCAGCGCCTTTGAGGACAAGCGTGGCAATGTCGCTGCTGTGCCCGCAGGAGGTGGCTTTGTCCCCTCGGGGTGGCCTTGGGGACACTTGGGTGCTGCTGTCTGAGGTGCTGAAGCTGCAGTTTCCCCACCATCACCTTCTGGAAATGCTGGAAAAAAAACCCAAACTGTGTTTCAGCTGAAAGCCGGAATTCTCTTTTGTACCAGCGCGGAGCAGAAATTGAATTTGGTGGTGGTTTTGCGATGCTGAGGGTGTCACTTGGAAGCTTTGAAGGGTAAAATGGATCCACGCCAGGCTGCAGAGCTCCCAGACTGTATTTTTTTAAGGTTTTTTTGGGTGATTTGTGCAAGTTTTGTCCCTCAGCTCGGGGCTGCTGCAGAGGGAAGGCGCCGTGACTCAGCGGGCAGCCAACAGGGAATTCAAAAAGGCAAAAACTGGCACGATTCCCTGAAAAGGGTGCTGAGTTTCCCCGTCCTGCACAGCAGAGGCTGGGATTCACGGAGCCACGGGGAGAGAAGGAAACGTGAGCCAATTGATCTTTGAAAAGGTGTTTTCTGCTTCCAGGAGGTGACAATGTGCAGGCGATCATCCCGAGGGAGAACCCGGCAAAGGGAGTGAGCAGCTGGAAGTGCTGGCAGGAAAAAATGCCAACCTCTGGGAATGAGGAGAGGCCTTTCCCTGAACCTGACTGGAATTCCAAAGGCCCAGCAGCTCTGGGATTTGCTGCACTGGGTTGGATTGGTCTCCAGGAATTCACAGAGATTGGATTCATTGGATTGCTCTCCAGGAATTCCCAGGGCTGGGATTCATTGGATTTGTCTCCAGGAATTCCCAGGGATTGGATTCATTGGATTGCTCTCCAGGAATTCCCAGGGCTGGGATTGGTCTCCAGGAATCCAAAGGGATTGGATTTGTCTCCAGGAGTTCCCAGGGCTGGGATTGCTCTCCAGGAATTCCCAGGGGTGGGATTCATGGGATTGGTCTCCAGGAATTCAAAGGGATTGGATTAATGGGATTTGTTTCCAGGAATTCCCAGGGCTGGGATTGCTCTCCAAGAATTCCCAGGGGTGGGATTCATGGGATTGGTCTCCAGGAATTCAAAGGGATTGGATTTGTCTCCAGGAATTCCCAGGGATTCATTGGATTGCTCTCCAGGAATTCCAGGGATTGGAATCACTGGGAATTGCTCTCCAGGAATTCCCAGGGCTGGGATTCATTGGATTTGTCTCCAGGAATTTCTGTGAGGAAGCAGAGCCAAAGGAGCCCAGCCTGGCCCAATCCAGGGGAAAAATCAGGATATTTTCCTGCTGGGATGGAATCATTGGGATCAGGGTGGAGCAGGGATCACGTGGGGAGGGAGGAGCAATTAAAGCATCCAGGATGTTCATTAAGCAAATTAATCACTTTATTTCCCCCCTGCTCTGGTCACATATTTATAATTTTATTTATTTCATGCTCAGGGAGCTCAGAGTGTTTAAAACTCAGGAATTCCAGGACACTCCAGGTTGTTCCAAAAATATTTAGTTCATCATATCTTAAAGGTTTTATAATAAAGAATTTAATCCATATGATATAGATATAAATGAATATTATATATTTTACCATGTATTAAAGGTTTTATAATAAAGACTTTCATCCATATGAATAATACAGATATAAATAATACAGATATAAAGGAATAATATTTAGTTCATCATATCTTAAAGGTTTTATCATAAAGAATTTCATCCAAATTCTCAATTTTCTTCATTTTCTCTCTCTCTCTCTCTTTGTTTGCCTTTTTCTTCCCTTTTTCCTTAAAACAAATCCTGAATGAAAATCCCTTAAAATTTTACTCCTTTTTACCACACCCAAATGCCAAGAAATGAAAGAACAACAACAACAAAAAAAATCCATTTTTTTAAATAAAAATAACCAAAATTCTCTATGCTGCCCGAATTCCAACCAAATAATTTTTTTTATTTCATTTTTTAAAGGGGTTAAATCCACAGGGGGAAAAAAATCATTTAAGAATTAATTTTTATTTTTTTTTCCAGTACAGCTGAGCCATTTCTCCTGACTTACCACGAGAGGGACACAGAGGGAAAGCCAAAGGAGCTGGGAAAGAAAAAGAATCCGAGGAGCAGCTCGAGGTTGGGATCACAGCGACACATTTCCCTTCTGGTTGGGAATTTCTGCATTCCCACAGCTCCTGTCATCCCTTAAAACCCCGATTAATCCTCACAGGGGATGGGCTAAGAGATGTAAATTTATTTTTTTTCTTGTTGTTGATTTATTTTTTTTTAATTCGTTCATTTTGAGTTGTTGATTGATTTGTTCATTTTTATATTTATTTGTTAATTTATTTTTGGTTTTTTGGGGTTTTTTGTTTTGGTTTTTTTTTGGGGGGGGGGGGGGAGTTTTGTTTGGTTGGGGTTTTTTGGTTTGTTTGGGGTTTTTTTGGGTTTTTTTTTGGTTTTTTGGGGGTTTTTTGGGGTTTTTTTTCCCTCCAGGATTTCCTGGTTTTCCCCTCAGTCTGTTTTTATTTTTCCCTTTTGAATGTCAGGGCAGGGAGAGGTTGAGCTGCCTGGGATTTGATTCCATCCCCAACTCCTGGAGCAACAAATCCCCCCAGGATTTTCTGGAGGTTTTTTGGGGTGGGGGAAATATTTTTCCTCATCCCTCAGGGAATTTTTGGGGAGGAATTTCTGTTCATTCCCAGGGAAGTTTCCCTAATCAACAGCTGATGATGCAAATGTCAGGAAGTCCCAAAATCCCATCAAATTCCTGCCATGGAACAAAAACTCCATCAAAACCTCCCTTGAAGTAAATATTGAATATTTCGTGGGGCTTTTGTGGAATTAAAAATGCTCCTGGATTGGAATTAATGCAGAGTGGATTTGGAGGGATCTGCACTGGATTCATCCTGAATGTCAGCAAAGCTTCACTGCTGGGCACTGGCATAAAAATGCTGGGAAAAAGGAAAAGAGGAGGGGAAAAAAAACCACCTTATTTTTTTTTATGTGACATGAGAAGATAACAGATAATAAAAGATAATTAATAAAAGATAAGAGCAGGAGATGAAAAGCAGCAAATGAAACTTGGTGGTTCCAAACCAGCTCCAAATCAACACTAAAAATAAATAAATTCAAATAAAAACGTGGGAAATCCAATAAATTGGGGGTTAATATTAAAATAAGAATTCGAAATGCTGAGTTTCAGCAGGAAACTTGAAATTTTTCCCCCCAAAAATGTGTTAAAACTCCCATTTCCTTTAAAAAGAGCTGAGACAAAAGGACAAGACCTGGACTGAAGGAATTAATGCAGGAATAAAAAGGATTCTCATGGCCACAACTTGTGGCTTTTGTTGCTTTTTTAGCTGCAGAATCTCCAGGTGAAGTTAAAACTCACTAAAAAAAATTTACAAGAGTTCCTAAAATCCAAGAAAAAAAACCAAAAAAATTGGAATTCTTGAATTTATTCAAGGAGATCTTTTTTGGGGAGGGGATAGAGATCTGTTTATATCTTTAATAAATTGATTTTTAATAGGGATCTGTTGCCTATTAAAGCTGCTTCTGGAAGGAGCAGAGTTGATAAAAAATCCTCAATTTCCAAAGGGGCATCAACAGCTTTGGGGAAAAAAACACCTTAATAATAATAATAATAATAATAATAATAATAATAATGATAGAAAATAAGGACATTTTTTTTTCCAAAGCAGATGTTGTTGGAGCTGAGCTTAAAAAAAAAACCCCAGCAAAATAAGCCCAAATTGGAGCTTTTTGATGGGCTCCAAAATGTCCCTGTTTGTTGGGATTGCTGGCAGCTTTCCTGGGCAGATGGAGGGGAATGTGGAGTAATGGAAAATCCAGACTTCCCACAGGGCTGGAGATCCTCCTCTCCAAAATAAAAAATAAAGGAAAACAGGGAATTTTCAGTTTATTCTCTGAAAATTTGGGGATATCTGGAGTTTTGGCAGGTTTTTTGGGGTTTTTTGGGGTTTTTTTTTTTTGATGTGGTGACAAGATGATTTTCTCCTCAGCTTGTTGGTGAGGAGAAAATACAAATTATTTTATTTTTAAATTTTGGGAGGAGGGATTAACCTGAGGGTTGGGGGTTGTGTCTTCAAAGAAAAAAAAAATCAGTTTAAAAATCATCATTTAAAAACAATCCTTTAAGAATCAGGAATTTTGGTGTCCCACCTTGGGGTTTTTTGGGTTTGTTTTTTTTTTTGTGCTTTTGGCATGAGGGAATAACCAATTTACATTCTCTGCTTAGAAAATAAACCCTCCCAAGGAAATCTTTTTTTTCCTGTTCTGGGAGAAATCTTCATTTGGGCTCTTAATAATGAAATAATGAAAGGAATTAATAATTTGGGGCGTTTGGCTGAGTGTCCCAATGTGTGTTTGGATTTCCAGAACCAAACACCTTCACCCCAAAAAAAAACACCCCTGAAACAGGGAAAAGCATCTCCTTTTCTGGCCTCCACCCCTGAAGAATTTTCCTTTCAGTCTTTTTTTGATGTTAAATTTACCAGCTTGGCTTTCTCCTCCTCCTCTTAAAAACCCCCGAGTTGGGACAAGGAGTGTAAAGTCTTTTTATTTTTGCTTCCTCAGTTATAGGAAAAGCTGGTGATATTTCATCAAGTTTCTTTTTCTTTTTCTTTTCCTTTTTCATTTCCTTTTTCTTGTCCTTTTTCATTCCCTTTTTTCTTTTTCTTTTCCTTTTCTTTTTCCTTTTCTTTTTCCTTTTCTTTTTCCTTTCCCTTTTTCTTGTCCTTTTTCATTCCCTTTTTTCTTTTTCTTTTCCTTTTCTTTTTCCTTTTCTTTTTCCTTTCCCTTTTCCTTTTTCTTTTTCCTTTTATTTTCCCTTTTCCTTTTCCCTTTTCCTTCCCTTTCCCTTTCCCTTTCCCTTTCCCTTTCCCTTTCCCTTTCCCTTTCCCTTTCCCTTTCCCTTTCCCTTTCCCTTATCTTTTCCTTTTCCTTTTCCTTTCATTTTCTTTTCCCTTTTCCCTTTTCCCTTTCCCTTTCCCTTTCCCTTTCCCTTTTTCTTTCCCTTTTTCTGCTTGAACAGAACTTTAACCCAAACCCAAGCAGGCAGGAGGGAGCCCCAGAGTGTTGGCTGTTTGCAGTTCTTTTGCAAAGTCGTTTGAAGGCCCTTCCCCAGGAGCTGGCTTTGGACACGCCGGTTTTGAGGAAGGGCAGGGAATGTTTTCCTTGCCGAGCTGTGTGGATTTGGGGAGGAATGCAGCCCCAGGGCTGTGAATGGTCCCAGTGTAGTTGTGGGAGGCCTTCCCAGAAATGAGGAGTTCCTCGGGGAGGAGCCCAGCAGTGTCACCAGACAGCCCCGGGGACAGCATCAAAGGGCTCTGGGCTCCCACATTCCCACCCCGTGTTCCCACAGGGAATGTTCCCATCCCAGGATGCCTCCAACCCCCGGGAACAGAGAGACCCTTCAACTGCCTCTGCCCCAGCTGCTGGGAGGTTCCCCTCATCCCACCCGGCTTCAGCACCTCCCAGGGGCTTCCCTGGCCAAGGGTTATCCATTTCCCTTTTTCCAGAGCCTCGGGAGGGATCCTGTCCCTGCCTCAGGCCAAGGATTATCCATTTCCCCTTTTCCAGAGCCTCGGAAGGGATCCTGTCACCTCCTCAGGCCAAGGATTATCCATTTCCCTTTTTCCAGAGCCTCGGGAGGGATCCTGTCACCTCCTCAGGCCAAGGATTATCCATTTCCCTTTTTTCCAGAGCCTCAGGAGGGATCCTCCCACCCCAAACTGCCACTGCTGGGTGCTGTCACCTCCTCAGGCCAAGGATTATCAGTTTTCCTTTTTTCCATGTGGTTCAGAGCCTCAGGACTGATCCTCTCACCCCAAAATCTGGGTGCTGGGTGCTGTCACCTCCTCAGGCCAAGGACTAGCAGTTTTCCCTTTTTCCATGTGGTTCAAGAGGGATCCTCCCACCCCAAATTCCAGGTACTGGGTGCTGTCCCTGCCTCAGGCCCAGGATTATCAGTTTTCCCTTTTCCCACATGGTTCCAGAGCCTTCTCCCACGCCAAAATGTGGATGCTGGGTGCTGTCACCTCCTCAGGCCAAGAATTATCAATTTCCCTTTTTCCAGAGCCTTGGGAGGGATCCTGTCCCCACCTCAGGGCAAGGATTATCAGTTCTCCTTTTTCCCACGTGGTTCCAGATTCTCAGGGTTGATCCTCTCACCCCAAACTGCCACTGCTGGGTGCTGTCACCTCCTCAGGCCAAGGATTATCAGTTTTCCTTTTTTCCATGTGGTTCAGAGCCTCAGGACTGATCCTCTCACCCCAAAATCTGGGTGCTGGGTGCTGTCACCTCCTCAGGCCAAGGATTATCCATTTCCCTTTTCCCACGTGGTTCCACAGCCTCAGGACTGATCCTCCCACCCCAAACTGCTGCTGCTGGGTGCTGTCACAGGCTCAGGCCAAGGATTATCAGTTCTCCTTTTTCCCATGTGGTTCAGAGTCTTCTCCCACCCCAAAATGTGGGTGCTGGGTCCTATCACAGGCTCAGGCCAAGGATTATCAGTTCTGCTTTTTTTTCCATGTGGTTCAGAGCCTCAGGACTGATCCTCTCACCCCAAACTCCAGGTGCTGTCACCTCCTCAGGCCGAGGATTCTCAGTTCTCCTTTTTCCCACGTGGTTCCAGAGCCTTCTCCCACCCCAAAATGTGAGTGCTGGGTGCTGTCCCCACCTCAGGCCAAGGATTATCAATTTCCCTTTTTTCCAGAGCCTCGGGAGGGATCCTGTCCCTGCCTCAGGCCAAGGATTATCAATTTTCCAGAGCTTCAGGACTGATCCTCCCACCCCAAAATGTGAGTGCTGGGTGCTGTCCCTGCCTCAGGCCAAGGATTATCAGTTTCCCTTTTTTCCAGAGCCTCAGGAGAGATCTTCACACCCCAAAATCTAGGTGTTGAGTGCTGTCCCCACCTCAGGCTGGTGATGGAAACACCTCAGCCCCTCCCTGGCCCTGAGGCACCTTCTCTCCCAGAGCCACAGGAGCCTCTTGGCTTCTCCCTGTGCTGTGTCAGGGGGCAGAGCTCCCACCGGGAACAGCAGCCAGCTGGACAGGGAATAACCACTGGGAAAGGTGTGGGAGAGCCCTGGAATTTCAGAGACAAGGAATTTCGCCGTGGAAATTCAGAGATAAGGAGTTTCTCCATGGAAATTCAGAGATAAGGAATTTCTCCGTGGAAATTCAGAAATAAGGAGTTTCTCCGTGGAAATTCAAAGATAAGGAGTTTTTTTTTTTGTGCTGTTCCCTCCAGGAAGGGTCAGAGGCTGCCACAGGTGCTGTGTTGGGAGTGGAGCCTGGTGGGATTCCTGCATGAGCAGCCCAGAAAAACCCCCGTGGAGGAGTCTGGAAACTCTGAACTGGGGCTGTTTTCACTAAAAATGGCATCACTAAAAACGGCCCTGATTTATGAGCAAACAGAAGTTTGCAAAGTGCTCCAGAAATCCATCAGCCTGATGTCATGTGGACAGGGCCCAGAACACAGAATTATTTTTTATGGGCTTGTTAGCAAGCGTTATGAAGAAATTGAAATGCTCAGTTGGAATTTTTTTGTTTTTGTTTTTGTTTTTGTTGTTTTTTTGGCTATAGGATGAGGGCAAAAAGTCCTGGAATGGATGTGGACAAGACATTCCAGTTTTAGGCCACCCTTCCTGGCTCCAGATGAGAGCACTGGCATCGCTTGAAGAAGGAGATTGCAAAAAGGGGGATGTGAGGGAGGTCTGGAGAGCAAATCATTTCAAACAGCACTTCAGCCATGATGTCATTCCAGCTGAAAAATAATGTTCAAGTTTGGGCAAGAGGAGCCTGGGGCCGACAGCCAGGGTGGGGAGGAACTGCAGCAAAAAAATGGAAAAAAAGTCCAAAAAAGTCCAAAGCCTGGAAGGTCATGGTGGAAAACCAAAACCAGAATAACCCTGAGGAAAGGTGGATTAAAAAAAACCCAACAAAACCTGGAATTGTCTGTGAGTGTGAGGACTCCAAGGAAATGGAGGAAGATGTTAAAACCTTGAGCAGGGTGGTTTTTTTCACTCTTCTGTCTCCAAGGCAGAAGGTGAATCTTGGGGGAGCTGGAGCCCAGCTGAAGGGTTGTTGTGACCCCAAACTGGGATCTCAGAGTGATCCCGAGCTCTGCTCCTGGGATTTAACCCAAATCCAGCCCAAATCTGCACCCACCTCCCTGCCTGGGGAGGCCAGAGGGCTGAAACAGCCACAGGACGATGTTCAGGTGGATTTGGACATCCAAAATACCATCTCAAAGCTGCTTTGTGAGGTTTGAAACGGAGCATCACCCTCAGGCCAGGCTATAGGATCAGGGAGCTTGAAATGAATTCCCACTAATTCAGCCATAAAAAGCTGAGGCTTGGTCAGCCTTGGATAAAGCACATTTTGTCCTTTCCTTGTTCCACCACAAACCACAGCTGAGGGAAAGAAAAAACCAACAAGGCAGCAAAGGAAGGGGCACCTGCAGCTGGAAATGACCCAAAGCTCCTGTTTTAGGAGGAGATTTAGGACTTGGATCTCCCCAGGAACAACTTCTCTTCCCTCTGTGGTGGGAGCCAGCAATGAGCTCAGGCTCTGAGATCAGATTTTGCTGACTCTACAAAGGCTTGAGCCTTGTTCATTCCTCTTTTCCAGAAGTTCCCCTCTCCGAGCTGTGCCTGGAGATTTGATTTTCTCAGGAAATCTCAGCAGCTTTTGCTGCATTTCGTGTCTGGGACACTCAACTCTGCCAACAGAGAGAGAGAAAAAAAAAATTTTTGCTTTTGTCATTCCCATTTCTCCACCTGAGGCGTGGGGTTCCTGGAATTGTGTGAGCTTTTCCTGGAAGAAGTGGTGGAATGGTTTGTGCAGAAATCACTCCAGAGGTGTCCAGGAATTCAGGGAGAGCTCCTGGAATTCTCTCTCCTGCTGGGGGTTTCTCCGGCTGTGGGTGTCACACCCAACGTGCTCTGGCTCCAGGGGAACCTCAGGGAAGAACCTGACCCTGTGCTGGCCAAAAGGAACTGGAATTTTATGGAGGGAACACTGCAAAAAAAAATTTTAAAAAAGCAGAGGATTGATCTTGTTTCCATCTGGGATTAAAATTAAAGGACTTTGGGGCCATCACAGTCAGGCCAAACCTGTGCTCCTTGGGGTTTTTGGGGTGGGAAGAGCAGTTGAGAAGAAGCAAGGAGTGACTGTGGATCTCTCCCAGAGGAAATGATGCTGGAAAAAGAGCAGGTTTGCTCCTGAGGCTGTTTTTCAGCTCTGGGTGGGGTCGGGAGAAGGCACTGCCAGCACTCTCCAGAGCCAGATCATCCCTGGGAGATGTTCTGGGAGCTGAGATCCTTTTCTGGAAAACTCCAGAGGTTTGGATCCGTCTCCATCCTCCTTCTCTTTCTGGAGACCTTCCCGCCCCTTGTGAGGCTGCACACGCTGTTTTTCCATTTCTCTGCAAGGGACCAAAAACCCCAAAAACAACCCCAAGAGCCTGGATGATGCTGCTTTTTCCTCTGAGCTCATCGAGGATGTCCAAAGCAGCACCATTGAGAGATGGGGCCAAGAATCTGTAACGTCTCAAAGCTGAGCAAAAAAATAAAACGTTGTGTGAGAGAAGAGATGGGTGATAAAGGGGAGCTGAGGGGGTGGGAGCCAGGAAAAAAACATGGATTTGGGAGCCAGTGGTTGTCCCCAAAGCCAGGAGGGGGTGAACTGAGCATTTCCACGTTTGTTTGGACCTCTTTAATGAATTGGTTGGATTTGCATTTGTTAATTACCTTGAGTTTCCCTCTGTTTCCCAACCCCTCCAGGGTTTTCTTTATGGAAATTCTTCTCTTTTCTTCTTTGGAAATTCACCTTTTTATGCGAGGAAACTCTTTTTTTTTGGGAGAGACAAAGTTCTGCTCCCGAGGGTGTCCTTGTCCTTGCTCAGAGCATCTCTGTGGATTCATCCTGGTCACAGGCAGGGTTCTCCTGGCTGGAAAATCCTCTGGAATGCCTCAGGAAATCCCTGGGAAAAGGAGACAGAGGGTGAGGGAGGGACACACCGGGGCCTGTCCTGGGATTGTCCCTCTCTGCTGGAATTTGGGAGCTGTCCCCAAAGGAATTCAAAGGGGGTTTTGGGGAAGAAAACTTCTTTCTGGTTTGCTGGGGCTGAAGTGTCAGGCCAAGAGGATGGAGACAAAGCTCTGCTCCACCAGCCCCAGAAGAGGAAGAATTTGATTATAATAAATCCATTTTCTTATTGGAGAGTCTCCTTTTGACGGAGGATAATGAGAGCACTTCAAAGAACAACGTGGGAAATTTGCTCTGTGTTTCCTCTGCCCCTCTTTTCTTCCTGTTCTTCACAGATCTCCTGATTCCACAGGAGGAAAAATAAAAAATCCCCACCTCTCCTGGAGAATTCTCATTGTCCTTCAGAAAGGTTTTCTCCCCCATTCTCCCATCTGAGAAAAAACCCTTTTTCCTCACACAAGTATGAAACGACTCCTCTTAAAACCGAATTTCAGTGAATTTCAGTGGATTTCAGTGACTTTCAGTGGATTTAATCTCTTCCTGAGACAAGACAGAGAACGTTACATTCAATAATCAATTGATCCCCCCCTCCTTTTCTCTGTCCCACTCGGTATTTCCAGTTTGGGAGGAAGGGAATTAACACACAGGGATCGATCCTTTCTTCCTCTCCTTACAACTCAAATCTCATTTCCAGCAGGGGAAAAAGGTTCCTGTCTCCTGCCAAGAGCTGGCTGCAAAACCATTTGTACAGAGCACCTCTTTGATCACTGCTGTCCTGAAAAGACCTGATTCCGCTGCGTTTGCTTCTTCCCAGCTGTTAAATTATCCCGGATATCTCCCTGCTGGATTGGGTGAGGTGGTTTTTTAATGGAAAAAAAGGGGAAAATTGAGAGGAAAATTGGGAGGGGAAACTCAGCCCCATGTTGCAGTCAGTGAGAGGAAGAGGCAAGATAAATGGCATTAATGTTGGATTAATTAATTAGGAGTTGTTGTTTTGTTGGGGGTTTTTTTGGGTGGGTGTTTTTTTGGGTTTTGTTGTGGGTGGGTTTTTTTGTGGGTTTTTTGGGGTTTTTTTTGGGGTTTTTTGTGGGGGTTTTTTTTGGGTTTTTTGGGGGGGTGGTTTTTTTGGGTTTTGTGGTGGGTGGTTTTTTTGGGTTTTTTTGTGGGTTTTGTGGGTTTTTTTGTTTTGTTTAGTTCTGTTTTTTGGGGGTTTGTTTTGGGTTTTTTTCTTTCTCTTCTTTTTTTCTTTTTTTTTTTTTTTTTTTTTTTTTTTTTTTCTTTTTCTGGGTGTTCAGGTGATTTTGGCTGGTTTCCTTTAAAAAAAAAAAAAAAGGCAGCAATTCCTGGGGAAAGGAATCCCCAACTCCCCACTCCTCCAGGCTGAGACATCCCCATTTCCCTGGGGATTTGCCCAGCTCTGTCTCCAGGGGATCTGCAGAATAAAAACCCCACAAGGTTTTCTCTGGAGTTCCAACCCGAATATTTCCATTTTTTCCCCCCAATCCCTGTTATTAGAGGTGACTATTGTCAGGTTCTTTGGGATATTCCCTGCGGAAAAGAGCCATGGAAATTCTTGTCCTGGATGTCCCCAGCTGTGCCACGAGACCACCAAAAACCCTCCATAAAAAAAAAAAAAACAAACTCCACTCACTCCAAAAGATGATTTTTTTAAAAATTCAAAGATATCGGAGATTTCTGGGGCTAAAAAAAAAACAATAAAAAAACCTCCCACTGAGCCTCATCTGAACCATCCTTGCCACCACAAAAACACCATTTTCCCTACCAAAAAAATTTAAATTTTTCTGCATCTCCAGAGCCCACCGTGAGCAGACAGCTCCAGGAGATTCCCAGGAACCAGCCCCAGGGTTCTGCCTGTCCAGAGGTCGGTGCCAGATGTTCCTTTGGAGCGAATAAATATTTTTGGGAGGCGTTCAGAGGCAGCTCAGTGCTCGCTAAGAGAGGTCCTGGAGCTATTAAAGCGTGGCCGTGCTGTCGTGGTTTAGGGGGAAAAAGGAACAAGCCAAGCTGCTTGGAAGAGGATTTTTTTGGTTGTTTTGAAGCTCTGCCATCCCGGGGAGAGTTGTTGAGTTGGGGTTTATTTTTATTTTTTTGAGGGGAAGGCAGAGCAGTAAATCTGTGTTATTGTCATTACGGCTCGGCGAGGTGTTTTTCAGGAGAAAATCCTTTTAAAAAAATTTTAAAAAAGAGGGAAATCGCAGCCAAAGTGAATTTTTTTTTTAAGTGGGAAAACCTGAATACTCGGAGCGTGAATGTCCCAACAATTCGCAGCAAGCCGCGATGTGGCTTCACCCTCTGCTCCTCTCGCA
>NW_027077179.1:0-80011 GCF_009819655.1 Sylvia atricapilla | reverse complement strand
CTCCATGCCAACAAGGGTCACCTGGTGCCAATGGGGGCCACCCCATGCCAATGGGGGTCACCTGGTGCCAATGGGGGTCACCTGGTGCCAATGGAGGTCACCTGGTACACAAAGGGGGTCACCCCATGCCAACAAGGGTCACCTGGTGCCAATGCCACCCTGTGCCAATGGGGATCACCTGGTGCCAACGGGGGTCACCCTGCGCCAACAGGGGTCACCTGGTACACAAAGGGGGTCACCCCATGCCAACAAGGGTCACCTGGTGCCAATGGGGATCACCTGGTGCCAATGGGGGCCACCCCATGCCAACGGGGGTCACCTGGTGCCAACGGGGGTCACCTGGTGCCAATGGAGGTCACCCCGTGCCAATGGGGGTCACCTGGTGCCAACGGGGGTCACCCTGCGCCAACAGGGGTCACCTGGTACACAAAGGGGGTCACTCCATGCCAACAAGGGTCACCTGGTGCCAACGGGGGTCACCTGGTGCCAATGGGGGCCACCCCATGCCAATGGGGGTCACCTGGTGCCAACGGGGGTCACCTGGTGCCAACGGAGGTCACCTGGTGCCAACGGGGGTCACCCTGCGCCAACAGGGGTCACCTGGTACACAAAGGGGGTCACTCCATGCCAACAAGGGTCACCTGGTGCCAACGGGGGTCACCTGGTGCCAATGGGGGCCACCCCATGCCAATGGGGGTCACCTGGTGCCAACGGGGGTCACCTGGTGCCAACGGAGGTCACCTGGTGCCAACGGGGGTCCCCCCCCATGCCAAAGACCTCCCAATCCCGATGGCAGCACCTGTGCCAACCATCCCTCGGTGCCCGGGTGTCCCCAAGGCCGCTGTCCCTTGTCCCCAGGACGCCCTGGAGATCACGGGCACCTTCAAGCAGTGCAAGAGCAACCTGGTCAGGGAGGGCTTTGACCCCGACACGGTGCGGGACCCGCTCTTCTTCCGCGACGACACGCGCAGGTCCTACGTGCCGCTGAGCCCCGCCACCTTCCGCGCCATCTGTGACATGAGGCTCAGCCTCTAGCGGCACCCACGGCCTCGGGGTAATTAGCAACGGCTAATTGGGGCTAATCAGGCACTTCGGGCTCCCCTCGGGGAGGTTCTGGGCGGTGTTGGAGGGGGAGGAGGGCGGTGGGTTGGTGCGACCCCGCCGCGGTGTGGCAATTAAACCTTTAATTCCTTTAGTTTGATTTAGTTCTGCGCCGCCGGGTCGGGTTTGGGCTTGGATTCTTTCGTTTTCCCTTCGGGAAGGGGCCGAGGATGGCCCCAAACCCTGCTGTGGGGATGAAGGTGTTTGTCCCTGTTTGATCTGCAGCCCCCAAATCCCTGTCCTGATCCTGCTCTGAGGGGGACCAAATCCCGGGAATTCCATCCCACCCCTCACCGACGCCGCAGGGAGGGATTCCTTCCCAGTATCCCATCGAAATCTCCCCATGGCCACTCCTTTCCCTGCCATTCCTTGCCTGAATTCCTGGCACTAATCCCATTCCACCCCTCACCGAAGGATTCCTCCCTAACCCCCCCTACAAACCTCATAAACTCTCCCTACAAACCTCATAAAACCCTCCCTACAAACCCCACAAAACCCCGTTACAAACCCCACAAAACCCCATTACAAACCCCACAAAACCCCGTTGCAAACTCCATAAAACCCCACTACAAACCCCATAAAAACCTCCCCCTACAAACCCTACAAAATCCCACAAAAGCCCCACTACAAACTCCATAAACCCCCCTTACAAATCCCACAAAAAACCCCCTACAAATCCCACAAAAGCCCCACTACAAACTCCATAAACCCCCCTTACAAATCCCACAAAAACCCCCTACAATTCCCACAAAAGCCCGTTACAAACCCCACAAAAAACCCACTGCAAACTTCATAAACCCCCCCTAAAAACCCCACAAAAACCTCCCCCTACAAAACCCATAAAAAACTCCCCCTACAAACCCCACAAAAACCCCGTTAAAACCCCACAAAACCCCATTACAAACCTCACAAAAACCCCACTAAAACTCCATAAAACCATCCCTACAAATCCCATAAAACCCCGTTACAAACCCCACAAAAACCCCACTACAAACTGCATAAAACCATCCCTACAAACCCCATAAAAACCTCCTCTACAAATCCTACAAAACCCCACAAAAGTCCCACTATAAACTCCACAAAACCATCCCTACAAACCCCATAAACCACCCCCTACAAATCCCACAAAAGCCCCCGTTACAAACCCCACAAAAACCCCACTACAAACCCCATAAACCACCCCCTACAAACCCATTACAAACTCCATAAACCCCACTACAAACCCCACAAAAGCCCCATTACAAACCCCACAAAAGCCCCATTACAAATCCCACAAAAATCTCCCCTTATAAACCCCACAAAACCCCGTTACAAACCTCATAAAAACCTCCCCCTACAAACCCTACAAAACCCCACTACAAACTCCATAAACCCCCTCTACAAACCCCATAAAACCTCCTACAAACCCCACAAAACCCCGTTACAAATCCCACAAAAACCCCACTACAAACTCCATAAACCCCCCTACAAACCCCACAAAAATCTCCCCCTACAAACTCCACTACAAACTCCATAAAACCATCCCTACAACCCCCATAAAAACCCCCACTACAAACCCCACAAAACCCCACTACAAACTCCATAAAACTCCCACTACAAACCCCACAAAAACCCCACTTAAAAACTCCGTAAAACCATCCCTACAAATCCCATAAAACCCCGTTACAAACCCCACAAAAACCCCACTACAAACTCCATAAAAACCCCATTACAAACCCCACAAAAACCCCCACTACAAACCCCATAAACCCCCCCTACAAAACCCATAAAAATCTCCCCCTACAAACCCCACAAAACCCCGTTACAAATCCCACAAAAACCCCACTGCAAACTCCATAACCGCCCTCTACAAACCCCATAAAAACCCCATTACAAACTCCATAAACCCCCCTACAAAACCCATAAAATCCCCCTACAAACCCCACAAAACCCCGTTACAAATCCCACAAAAACCCCAGTACAAACTCCATAACCCCCCCTCTACAAACCCCATAAAAACCCCATTACAAACTCCATAAACCCCCCTACAAAACCCATAAAATCCCCCTACAAACCCCACAAAACCCCGTCACAAACCCCACAAAATCCCCACTACAAACGCCATAACCCCCCCACAAACTCCACAAAACCCCCGTTACAAACCCCACAAAAACCTCTCCCTACAAAACCCCCCAAACCCCTCCCCCCCACCACCAACTCCACTTAGGAAGGAAGGAAAAAAAAAAAAAAAAAAAAGAAAAGGCGCACCCTTTCCCGTTTTATTTACAAAGCTCGGCGGCGCTCCCTCACCGCCCTGCTCCCGCTGTCCCCGGCGGCTCCGCGGGCGGCGGCTCCCGGGGCCGGCTCCGGTCCGCGGGCGCGGCTCTCCGCTCCCGCTGCAGCTCGGCCAGGCGGAGCCGCAGCCGCTGCTCCCGGCGTTTGCCGGCCTGGAGCTGCCTCTGGGCTTTGTCCAGCGCGTCCAGCGCGGCCTCGGCGCGGCGTTTCCAGAGCAGAGCGCTGCCCACCTGGTAGCTGTGCTCGCTCTGGATGTAGGAGCCCGCCCGCGGCGGCAGCCGCAGCATGAACAGCGACGGCGACGGCGGCGGCGCCGGGGGTCCCGCGGGGGCGGCGGGCGCCGGCGGGGCTCCCTCGGGCAGCGCGGGGGTGGCGGTGGCTTCCTCGTCGCCCGTGGCCACCAGCAGGGTCTCGGGGATGGAGCCCGAGGCGCCGGGCAGCGCGGGGACGCCGCCGTGGTCGCCGGCGGGGGCCGGGGGCGGCCCGGGGTCTTTGGGGTCCCGCGGGAAGCAGGAGGCGTCCGAGGGGAACGGGGGCGGCGGCGGGGACGGGGGCGGCTCCCGTCTGCGCGGGGACGGGAACGGGAAGGGCGGTGAGCGGAACGGCCCCGGAACCGGCCCGGAGCGGCGGGGGGTCAGCGGGAGTGGGGGTCCTGGGGGGCCCTGGGGAATGGGGGATCTCCTGGGGAATGGGGGGTCCTGGGGAAGGGGGGGGTCAGGGGGAGTGGGGGTCCTGGGGGTCCCTGGGGAATGGGGGATCTCCTGGGGAATGGGGGGGTCCTGGGGAATGGGGGGTCCTGGGAGAGGTCAGGGAGGAATAGGGGGTCCTAGGGGGAAGTCAGCGGGGAGTGGGGGGTCCTGGGGAGAGGTCAGCGGGGAGTGGGGGGTCCTGAGGGGAGTGGGGGGGGTCCTGGGGAATGGGGGGTCCTGGGGAGAGGTCAGCAGGAAATGGGGGGTCCTAGGGGGAGTGGGGGGTCCTGGGGGTGGGAGAGGTCAGTGGGGAATGGGGGGTCTGCTGAGGAATGAGGGGGCCTTGAGGAATGAGGGGTCCTGGGGAGAGGTCAGGGGGAAATGGGGGTTCCTGGGGAATGGGGGGTCTCCTGAGGAATGGGGGGTCCTGGGGAATGGGGGGTCCTGGGAGAGGTCAGCGGGGAGTGGGGGTCCTGGGGAATGGGGATCCCCTGGGGAATGGGGGGTCCTGGGGAATGGGGGACCCTGGGGAGAGTGGGGGGGTTTGGGAAGAGGTCAGAGGGGAATGGGGGTCCCCTAAGGAATGGGAGGTCCTGGGGAGAGGTCAGCGGGGAGTGGGGGGTCCTGAGGGGAGTGGGGGGGTCCTGGGGAATGGGGGGTCTCCTGAGGAATGGGGGGTCCCAGGGGTGGGAGAGGTCAGGGGGGCATGGGGGGTCTGCTGAGGAATGGGGGGCCCTGAAGAATGGGGGTCCCCTGAGGAATGGGGGGTCCTAAGTGTGAGAGAGGTTGGTTGGTGAGGAATGGGGGGGTCCATCAGGAATTGGGGGGGTCCCATCCGATTGGGGAGCCCCTTCCCCTGCGAGCCCCCCAAAGCCCCCCAGGGGCACCCAGAGGTTGGGGAGGGTCCCGGGGTGGGAGAGGGGAAATCGGGGGTCCCGGGGGTCCCGGGGTGGGAGAGGGGAAATCGGGGGTCCCGGGGGCCAGCCCGTGCTGGGAATAAATCGGGGACCCCCCCGCACTCACTTCCACCTGCGGGCGGCCCGGAGGGGTTTTGGGGGGTCGCTGTCCGGCGGGGGGGCCCGGGGGGGGCCCGTGGAGAAGACGGTGGGCACGGCGCCCTCCTTCAGGCGGTGGTAGCCACTGGGGGGGAACGGGGGCTCAGGGGGGACCCCAAAACACCGGGGGGGTCCCGGGGGGCTCAGAAAGGCCTGGGGGGACCCCGAGATCCAGGGGGGGTCCTGGGACACCTGGAATACCTGGGGGGGCCCTCACCTGCAGCCCCCCAACTCACCTGTAGCCAAGTCACACCTGTACCCCACCCCAGGATACAGCTGCAGCCCCAGGCTCAGCTGGATCCCACCCCAGAGCCACCTGGGTCCCCCCAGCCCCACCTGCAGCCCCCAAGTCACACCTAGAGCCCACCCCAGGATACACCTGCACTCCCAGGCTCACCTGCAGGCCCTGGGCTCACCTGTAACCCACCCCCAGCTCACCTGTAGCCCACCCCAGGTCACACCTGGCTGTCCCCAGGTCACACCTGCAGCCCCCCAGGCTCACCTGTAGCCTCCCAGCACACACCTGCATCCCCCCAGCACACACCTGGCCGTCCCCAGCACACACCTGGCTGTCCCCAGCTCACCTGTAGCCCACGAGCTCGAAGCAGGAGCTCTCGAAGTGCTGGGAGCAGAAGTAGATGTATTTGGAGCTGGGGTCCCAGCGCCCCCCGCCCGCGGGGTCCCGCCGCCGGCTGTTCTCCAGCCACTGCACACGGCGGGGGTCGTCCCTGCGCGGCAGCCTGGGGACACGGGGACACGGGGACACCAGTGGGGACACGGGGACACAATGGGGACACGGGGACACAACGGGGACGGGGGACAGGGACAGGGACACGGGGACAGGGACAGGGACACGGGGACAGGGACACGGGGACAGGGACAGGGGATAGGGACAGGGGGACACCAATGGGGACATGGGGACACCAACGGGGACAGGGGACAGGGACGGGGGGACACCAATGGGGACATGGGGACACCAACGGGGACAGGGATTGGGACAGGGGGACAGGAGGACACCAATGGGGACAGGGATGGCGGAAGGGAGAGGGGGACAGGGACAGGGACAGGGATAGGGGTGGGACAGGGATGAGGGGAAAGGAACAGGGATAGGGGATGGGGACAGGGACACAGGGACAGGGGATGGGGACACCGATGGGGACAGGGCATGGGGACAGGGACATGGGGACAGGGACATAGACAGGGACATGAGGACACCAATGGGGACAGGGATAGGGACACCGATGGGGACAGGGACACAGGACAGGGACATGCAGGACATGGACATGGGGACAGGGACAGGGACATGGGGACAGGGGGAAAGGGACAGGGATAGGGGATGGGGACAGGAACACAAGGACAGGGACACAGGACAGGGACATGCAGGACAGGGACATGGACAGGGACACGGGGACACCGATGGGGACAGGGACAGGGGCACGGGGACACCGATGGGGACAGGGACAGGGGCACGGGGATGGGGGGATATGGGGACAGGGGGACACAAATGACAGGGACAGAGACAGGGGACATGGGGATATAGACAGGGACATGGGATGACAGGGACAGGTGGACAGGGACAGGGTGACACGGACATGTGAACAGGGACATGGCGACATGGGGACAGGGACAGAGGACAGGGACATGGGATGACATGGACATGGGACAGGGACATGGGGACATAAACGTAGACACGGGGATATGGCGACAGAGACATGGGACAGGGACACAGGGACATGGGGCACACAGGGTGTGAAGGGCCACGAGAAGGCAGGGACACGGGGGGGACACAGGATGGGGAACAGAGGTGACACAGGTGACAAAGGTCACACAGGTGAGCCACGAGGCCACAGCTCCCCCCCGTGCACACCCCATTTCTGCAGGGCTGAAGGACACCTTCCACCCCCCGCCCCTGGAGATGGAGCAGTCCAGCCGGAGCCGGTACCGGGGGACAGGGCTGAGCCACCCCTCCACCGGGGGGGGACAGACACACCTGGGCCAGCCCACGGGACACACCTGGGCCAGCCCACTGCTGAGGACAGGTGACAACAGGGACAGTCCATTGCCAAGGGAGGGGACGCACACACCGGTGCCAGCCCGTTGCTAAGGGGGGTGACACCAGTGACAGCCCGTGTCCGGGAGGTGACACAGGTGACAGCGCATTGCTAAGGGAGGGGTGACACCTGGGACAGCCCGTGTCTGGGGGTGGTGACATTGGTGCCAGCCCGTGTCTGGGGGTGGTGACACCGGTGCCAGCCCGGCTCAGGGGAGGTGACAGCGGTGTCCCAGGGGCTCTCGGCAAACACGCACCGGTGGAAGGAGATGCCTCGGCCGCGGGTGTCGCGGGTGTCGCGGGTGCAGCAGCCGGCGGCGGAGCAGTGCCGGGGCATCTGCGGGGGACGCGGGGCGGTCACGGGGGTCCCCAAACCCCACCGAGCGCCGGGGCCTCACCCCAACAATGTCCCGGCTCCCCACGGCCGGAGCGGCCCTCAGATATGAATAATGACGCCTCAATGCCATTATTCCTCCCTCCCACATCCTGACCCTTCCCCACCATTCCCCACCATTCCCCACCATTCCCCCCGGGCCGGGGCCTGCCCCGCTGCCCCCCGCACGGCCCCTCCGCGGGCTGACATCCCCCCGCAATGGCCGGAGCCCTCTCCCCATCCCGGGCCGTCCCTTTCCCCCCGTTTTTCTCCATTTCCCCCCGGTTTTTTCCCCTTTTCCCGCCCCGTTCCGGCCCCACCTCGGCGCTCCCATCCCGCCGCCGCCGCCGCGGCCTCCCCGGAACTCTCGCGACACTTCCCGAAATCCGCGAGAACAACCCTTCCGCAACCCCCCCGGCCCCGCCTCTTCCTTCTCATTGGCTGAGACTGCGACGTGGGCGGGGCGCCCCGCCCCCTGACCTCGCGCCTTATTTGCATTCTGCGCTGTGATTGGCCGGCGCTCCCTCTTTGTTTCTATACAAGCCCCGCCCCTCGCGGCCGGCGTTCTGCGCCCCCTTCCCGCGGCTTTTGGGGGATTTGGGGGCATTTTGGGAGATTTTGGGAGATTTTGGGGGGATTTCACCCCTTCATTTGAGGTTAAAAGGGTTTTGGAGACTCCCCCGAGCCGACTGTGGGGGGTTTGGACAGACTAGGGGGGTTTATTGGGGGTTTTCAGGGTAACGACGGGGTTTGGGGTGCCCCGGCTGGATTTTGGGGTGTTTTGGGGGGTTTTGAGGGGTTCCAACACCCCCCAGTGGGTGCGGGGATGGTTTTGGGGTCCCTCCCGACGTGTTTTGGGGGGATCTGAAGGGATTTCAGGACTCCGGGATGTTTTAAACACCCCCCCCCCCCCAAAAAAAAAAAAAAAAGCGGCGCGGGACGGGGGATCCCCCAAAGGCACTTTAATGGGTTTGGGGACCCCCGCCCCAAAACCCCACCGGGAAAACGGGGGGCCCTGGGCGGCTTTGGGGTGCCGGGGGGTCTCAGGGGGTGCCCGCAGCGCTGGGCTCGGCGGGGGACCCGCTGTCGCCGCTGTCGCCGCTGTCCTCGGAGTCGTCGTCCCCGTCCCGCAGCATCCGCCGCACCGTGCGGGACAGGGTCATGGGGTCACACCTGGGGGCGCCGGGGGGTGAGACCCCACAGAGCCCCCATAAACCCCACAGAGACCCTTCAGTGCCCTATAGAGACCCCAGCACCCCATAGAGACCCCAGACCCCACAGATCCCCCGAAACCCCACAGAGACCCTTCAGTGTCCTATAGAGACCCCAGCACCCCACAAACCCCACAGAGACCCCAAATACCCCATAAACCCCATAGAGACCCCCCAGCACCCCACAGAGACCCCCCAGTGCCCTATAGAGACCCCAGCACCCCATAAACCCCCCAGAGACCCCCATAAATCCCATAGAGACCCCCCAGTGTCCCAGCACCCCATAGAGACCCCCAATACCCCATAAACCCCCCAGAGACCCCTCGGTGCCCTATAGAGACCCCATAAACCCCCCAGAGACCCCAGACCCCATAACCCCCCCCGAGACCTCTGCAGGAGTCCCCCATCCCATAGGGGACCCACGGGGGGGGGTCTGTGGGGTCCATAGGGGTTCCATAGGGGTTCCATAGGGTCCATAGGGCTTCTATAGGATTTCTGTAGGGTCCATAGGGGTTCTATGGGGTCTGTACAGGTTCTACAGGGCCTATAGGGGTTCTATGGGGTTTCTATGGGGTCTATAGGATCCATAGCGGTCCATAGGGGTTCTATAGGGTATATATAAGGCCCACAGGAGTTCTATAGGGGTTCTATGGGGTCGGTAGGAGCTCTATAGGGTTTCTATAGGGTATCTATAAGGTCCGTAGAGGTTCTATAGGGTATCTATGGGGTCCATAGGGGGTCTATAGTGTCCATAGGGGCTCCATAGGATTTCTATGGGGTCTATAGGATCCATAGGGCCCATGGGGTCCATATGGGTTCTATGTGGTCTATAAGGGCCCATAGGTTTCTATGGGGTCTATAGGGTTTCTATGTGCTCCGTAGGAGTTCTATAGGGTTTCTATAGGGTCCATAGGGGCTCTATAGGGTTTCTATAGGGTCTATAGGGTTTCTATGTGCTCCATAGGAGTTCTATAGGGTTTCTATAGGGTCCATAGGGGTTTTATAGGGGCTCTATAGAGTTTCTATAGTGTTCATAGGGTTTCTATAGGGTCCATAGGAGCTCTGTAGGGTTTCTATGTGGCCCATAGGGCTTCCTATAGGGTCCGTAGGGGCTCTATAGGGTTTCCATAGGGTCTATAGGGTTTCTATGTGGCCCATAGGGGGTCCATAGGGGCCGTGGGGTTTCTATAGGGTTCCCATAGGGTCCATACGGTTCCTATAGGGGTTCTATAGGGTTCCTATAGGGTCCCCATAGGGTCTCTATAGGGTCTCTATAGGGTCTCTATAAGGTCTCTATAGGGTCCATACGGTTCCTATAGGGTTTCTATAGGGGTCCCATAGGGTTCTATAGGGTTCCTATAGGGTCTCTATAGGGTCTGTAGGGGCTCTATAGGGTTTCTATAGGGTCCATACGGTTCCTATAGGGTTTCTATAGGGTTTCTATAGGGTTTCTATAGGGTTTCTATAGGGTTTCTTTTGGGTCTATAGGGTTCCTATAGGGCCTGTAGGGTTTCTATAGGGTCTGTAGGGGTTCTATAGGGTCTATAGGGGCTCTATAGGGTTCCTATAGGGTCCATGGGGTTTCTATAGGGTTCCTATAGGGTTTCTATAGGGTTCTGTAGGAGTCCCATAGGGTTTCTATAGGGTTCCCATAGGGTTTCTATAGGGTCTGTAGGGGCTCTATAGGGTTTCTATAGGGTTCCCATCGGTTTTCTATAGGGTTCATATGGTTCCTATAGGGTTTCTATAGGGTTTCTATAGGGTCTATAGGGTTCCTATAGGGCCTGTAGGGTTTCTATAGGGTCTGTAGGGGTTCTATAGGGTCTATAGGGGCTCTATAGGGTTCCTATAGGGTCCATGGGGTTTCTATAGGGTTCTGTAGGGGTCGCATAGGGTTTCTATAGGGTTCCCATAGGTTTTCTGTAGGGTTCCCATAGGTTTTCTATAGGGTTCATACGGTTCCTATAGGGTTTCTATAGGGTTTCTATAGAGTCTATAGGGTTCGTATAGGGCCTGTAGGGTTTCTATAGGGTCTGTAGGGGTTCTATAGGGTCTATAGGGGCTCTATAGGGTTCCTATAGGGTCCATGGTGTTTTTATAGGGTCCATGGGGTTTTTATAGGGTTCCTATAGGGTTTTATAGGGTTCCTCTAGGGTTTCTATAGGGTTCTGTAGGGGTCCCATAGGTTTTCTATAGGGTTCCCATAGGGTTTCTATAGGGTTCCCATAGGCCCCACCTGAGGCGGGCGCGGAGCACGGCCACGTGCCGCGCGGTGACAGCGGCGCCGTCCCCGATGTCCTCGAGCTGCCGCCGCAGGTGGTGGCCCTGGGCCAGGGCCTGGGCCGTGCCCGCGGCCACCGCGGCCACCTGCGCGGCCACGAGACGGGCCGAGGCCTCGCTGGCACGGGCCTGGGGACAGGGACAGCGGGGACATGGGGACACTGGGGACATGGGGACACTGGGGACAGCGGGGACAGTGGGGACAGCGGGGACATGGGGACACTGGGGACAGCGGGGACATTGGGGACAGCGGGGACAGCGGGGACATGGAGGACAGGAACAGCGGGGACATGGGGACACTGGGGACAGTGGGGACAGCGGGGACATGGGGACACTGGGGACATGGGGACACTGGGGACAGCGGGGACAGCAGGGACAGTGGGGACAGCGGGGACATGGGGACACTGGGGACAGCGGGGACATGGGGACAGCGGGGACAGCAGGGACATGGGGACACTGGGGACAGTGGGGACAGCGGGGACATGGGGACACTGGGGACAGCGGGGACAGCGGGGACAGCGGGGACATGGGGACACTGGGGACAGCGGGGACATGGGGACACTGGGGACACTGGGGACAGCGGGGACAGCGGGGACACTGGGGACAGCGGGGACATGGGGACACTGGGGACAGCGGGGACATGGGGACACTGGGGACAGCGGGGACATGGGGACACTGGGGATAGCAGGGACATGGGGACACTGGGGACAGCGGGGACATGGGGGACAGGAACAGCGGGGACATGGGGGACACTGGGGACAGCGGGGACAGCGGGGACACTGGGGACATGGGGACACTGGGGACAGCGGGGACAGCGGGGACATGGGGACACTGGGGACAGCAGGGACAATGGGGACACTGGGGACATGGGGACACTGGGGACAGCGGGGAAATGGGGACACTGGGGATAGCAGGGACATGGGGACAGCGGGGACATCGGGGACACGGGACAGCGGGGACATTGGGGACAGGGACAGCGGGGACATGGGGGACACTGGGGACAGCGGGGACAGGGACATTGGGGACAGGGGCAGCAGGGACGTCAGTGGGAACACTGGGGACATTGGGGACACTGGGGACATCGGGGGCATTGGGGACATGGGGGACGTCGGGGACACCAGCGGGGACATTGAGGCTATTGGGGACACGGGTATTGTGCCATCGGGCATTAGGACGTGGGGACATGGCGGCACAGAGGCTGTAGGGTGGCAACAGGTGACAGGAGGTGACAGGAAATGACGGCAGGTGACAGGAGATGACAGCAGTGGCAGCAGTGACAGAAGGTGACAGGAGGGGCCAGCAGTGACAGCAGTGACAGGAGGTGCCAGCAGGTAACAGGAGGTGACAGGAGGTGAAAGGAGGTGGCAGGAGGTGACAGCAGTGACAGCAGGTGACAGGAGGTGCCAGCAGTGCCAGCAGTGGCAGCAGGTGACAGCAGTGACAGAAGGTGACAGGAGGGGCCAGCAGGTGGCAGCAGGTGGCACAGGTGGCCGCGGTGCCGGTGTCACCTGTCCCCACCTGCAGGCGGTAGCGCTCCCCCAGCAGCCGCTGCTCCTCCGCCTCGGCCACCAACACGCGCAGGCGGCGCCCGGTGACACGGGCGGCACGGGACAGGGACAGCCGCGCCCTGCGACGGGGACAGCCGGGTCACCCGGGTCACCTGTGTCACCCTGTGTCACCCCTATCACCCACAGAGTCACCCACTGTCACCGAGGACAGGGACAGCCGCGCCCTGCGATGAGGACAGCCGGGTCACCCGGATCACCTGTGTCACCCTGTGTCACCCCTATCACCCACAGAGTCACCCACTGTCACCGAGGACAGGGACAGCCGTGCCCTGCGATGAGGACAGCCGGGTCACCTGTGTCACGTGTGTCACCCACTGTCACCCCGGGTCGCTCAAACCGCTCTGGGTCACTCCGGGACCCCCATGGGCCACCCTGTGCCACCCTGGGGACACCCTGGGGACACCCAAACCCACCCTGTGCCACCCTGGGGCCGCACAAACCAACCCGGGTCACCTCAGGACCACCTAGGGACCACCGTGTGCCACCCTGGGACCATCTGGGGACCACCGTGTGCCACCCTGGGGTCACCCTGACGTGCTCTGGGTCACCTCAGGACCATCTGGGGACCACCCGGGACCACCCAAAACCAATCCGGGTCATCCTGGGGCCACCCGGGACCACTTGAGCACCGCCCTGGGCCCCTCTTCCCCCCCGTCCTCCCTGTCCCCTGTCCGGTGTCCGGTGTCCGGTGTCCCCTGTCCAGTGTCCCCTGTCCCGTGTCCAGTGTCCCGTGTCCTCTATCCGCGCTGTCCCCTCTCCCGTGTCCCCTGCCCCCGCTGTCCCCTATCCCCGTGTCCCCGCTGTCCCCTGTCCCCTGTCCCCTGTCCGGTGTCCCCTGCCCCCTGTCCGCTGTCCCCTGTCCCCGCTGTCCCCTGTCCCCTGTCCCCTGTCCGGTGTCCCCTGTCCCCTGTCCGCTGTCCCCTGTCCCCGCTGTCCCCTGTCCACTGTCCGGTGTCCCCTGTCCCCGCTGTCCCCTGTCCCCTGTCCGCTGTCCCCTGTCCGCTGTCCCCTGTCCCCTGTCCGCTGTCCCCTATCCCCGCTGCCCCCTGTCCCGTGTCACCTGCCCCCGCTGTCCCCTATCCCCGTGTCCCCGCTGTCCCCTGTCCCCGCTGTCCCCTGTCCCCTGTCCCCGCTGTCCCCTGTCCCCTGTCCCCGCTGTCCCCTGTCCCCGCTGTCCCCTGTCCGGTGTCCCCTATCCCCGCTGTCCCCTGTCCCCGCTGTCCCCTGTCCCCTGTCCCCTATCCCCTGTCCCCGCTGTCCCCTGTCCCCGCTGTCCGCTGTCCCCTGTCCGGTGTCCCCTGTCCCCTGTCCCCTGTCCCCTGTCCCCGCTGTCCCCTGTCCCCTGTCCCCTGTCCCCTGTCCCCGCTGTCCCCTGTCCCCCCTGTCCGGTGTCCCCTGTCCCCGCTGTCCCCTGTCCCCGCTGTCCCCTATCCCCGCTGTCCCCTGTCCCCTGTCCGCTGTCCCCTGTCCCCTGTCCCCTATCCCCGCTGTCCCCTATCCGGTGTCCCGTGTCCCCTGTCCCCTGTCCGCTGTCCCCTGTCCCCTGTCCCCCCTGTCCCCTGTCCCCTGTGCCCGCCGTCCCCTGTCCCCGGACCCCTCCTCTCTCCGCAGCAGCTCCTGCAGGCTCTCTCTCCTGGCTCTCAGCGCTCCCTCGGGGCTCTCGGGGGGTTCCCGGGGCCGCCGCAGCCGCTCCCGGAGCCGCCGCTGCTCCAGCGCCAGGCGACTCCGCGCCGCCCGCGCCGCCTCCGCCCGCGCCCCCGCTGCCGCCAGCGCCCGCCGCAGCTCCTCGGCCTGGGGACAGCCACCGCGTCACCCGCGGGTGTCACCCGTGGCACCCACAGCTGTCCCCGTGTCACCCATGGCAGCCACACCTGTCCCTGTGACACCCACACCTGTCCCTATGACACCCACACCTGTCCCCGTGTCACCCACAGCTGTCCCCGTGTCACCCATGGCACCCACACCTGTCCCTGTGTCACCCATGGCACCCACAGCTGTCCCCGTGTCACCCATGGCACCCACAGCTGTCCCTGTGACACCCACACCTGTCCCTATGACACCCACACCTGTCCCCGTGTCACCCACAGCTGTCCCCGTGTCACCCATGGCACCCACAGCTGTCCCTGTGACACCCATGGCACCCACAGCTGTCCCTGTGACACCCACACCTGTCCCCGTGTCACCCATGGCACCCACAGCTGTCCCTGTGACACCCATGGCACCCACAGCTGTCCCTGTGACACCCACACCTGTCCCTATGACACCCACACCTGTCCCCGTGTCACCCACAGCTGTCCCCGTGTCACCCATGGCACCCACAGCTGTCCCTGTGACACCCATGGCACCCACAGCTGTCCCTGTGACACCCACACCTGTCCCCGTGTCACCCATGGCACCCACAGCTGTCCCTGTGACACCCATGGCACCCACATCAGTCCCTGTGACACCCATGGCACCCACAGCTGTCCCCGTGTCACCCATGGCACCCACAGCTGTCCCTGTGACACCCACACCTGTCCCCGTGTCACCCACACCTGTCCCCGTGTCACCCACAGCTGTCCCCGTGTCACCCGTGGCACCCACAGCTGTCCCTGTGACACCCATGGCACCCACATCAGTCCCTGTGACACCCATGGCACCCACAGCTGTCCCCGTGTCACCCATGGCACCCACAGCTGTCCCTGTGACACCCACACCTGTCCCTGTGTCACCCACACCTGTCCCCGTGTCACCCACAGCTGTCCCCGTGTCACCCGTGGCACCCACAGCTGTCCCTGTGACACCCATGGCACCCACAGCTGTCCCTGTGACACCCACACCTGTCCCCGTGTCACCCATGTCACCCACAGCTGTCCCTGTGACACCCATGGCACCCACATCTGTCCCCACAACCGCCAGCGCCCGCCGCAGCTCCTCGGCCTGGGGACAGCCACCGCGTCACCCACGGGTGTCCTCTGTGACACCCACACCTGTCCCCGTGTCACCCACACCCGTCCCCCGTGACACCCACACCTGTCCCCGTGACAACCATGGCACCCACGGGTGTCCCCGTGTCACCCACACCTGTCCCTGTGTCACCCATGGCACCCACACCTGTCCCTGTGACATCCACACCTGTCCCCATGACACTCACACCTGTCCCCGTGTCACCCACAGGTGCCCCCACGTCACCCTCACCTACCCACCTTCCCCCCAGGGGTGGCCGTGTCCCACCTGTCCCCCACATATGTCACCAATGCCCCCCGGGCACCTCCTGTCGCCCACCGGCCCCCCATGTCCCCCCGTGTCTCCCCATGACCCTGCGGTGTCCCCACACGTGTCCCCGTGAACCCCTGTGTCGTCCTCAGAGGTGTCCCCCCCGTGTCCCCGCGGTGTCCCCGGTGTCCCCAGTGTCCCCAGGGTGTCCCCGGTGTCCCCAGGATGTCCTCGGTGTCCCCCCGCCCCCGCGGTGTCCCCGGTGTCCCCGCGGTGTCCCCAGGATGTCCCCGGTGTCCCGAGGGTGTCCCCGGTGTGCCCGGTGTCCCCCCGCCCCCGCGGTGTCCCCGCGGTGTCCCCAGTGTCCCCAGGGTGTCCCCGGTGTCCCCGCGGTGTCCCCGGTGTTCCCGCGGTGTGCCCGGTGTCCCCCCGCCCCCGCGGTGTCCCCGCGGTGTCCCCAGTGTCCCCAGGGTGTCCCCGGTGTCCCCGCGGTGTCCCCGCGGTGTCCCCGGTGTTCCCGCGGTGTGCCCGGTGTCCCCCCGCCCCCGCGGTGTCCCCGCGGTGTCCCCAGTGTCCCCAGGGTGTCCCCGGTGTCCCCGCGGTGTCCCCAGTGTCCCCAGGTGTCCCCCCGCCCCCGCGGTGTCCCCGGTGTCCCCAGGGTGTCCCCGGTGTCCCCCCGCCCCCGCGGTGTCCCCGGTGTCCCCCCGGCCCCGCGGTGTCCTCGGTGTCCCCGCGGTGTCCCCGGTGTCCCCGCGGTGTCCCCGGTGTCCCCACGTGTCCCAGGCGCTGGCTCAGCCGCTCCCGCAGGTCGCGGTTGTGTTCCCGCAGCTCCTCCAGCGCCGCCTGCAGCGCCGCCGGGTCCCCCGCGGGGGCGCTGTGGGGACAAGGGGACATGGAGGGGACAGAGGGGACATGGCGGGGACACAGGACATCGGGGACACGGGACATCGGGGATATGGAGGACATGGAGGGGACATGGAGGGGACAGAAGGGACATGGAGGAGATATAGGGGACATCGGGGACACAGAGGGGACACAGAGGGGAAATAGAGGGGACACGGGGACATGGAGGGGACAGAGGGGACATCGGGGACATGGAGGGGACATGGAGGGGACATGGAGGGGACATGGAGGGGACAGAAGGGACATGGAGGAGATACAGGGGACATCGGGGACACAGAGGGGAAATAGAGGGGACACGGGGACATGGAGGGGACAGAGGGGACATCGAGGGGACACGGGACATCGGGGACATGGAGAGGACACGGGACATCGGGGACATGGAGAGGACACGGGACATCGGGGACATGGAAGGGATATAGGGGACACGGAGGGGACGTGGAGGGGACAGAGGGGACGTGGGGGGGACATGGAAGGGACATGGAGGGCCTATAGTGGCCATAGGGACAGATAGGGGCATAGAGGGGACATAGAGGGGATATAGAAGGGGACATGGAGGGGACATAGGGGACATCGGGGACACGGAGGGGACATGGAGGGGACACAGGACATCGAAGGGACATACACAGAGGGGATATAGAGGGGACATGGAGGAGACATAGGGGACAGGGAGGGGACATGAAGGGCCTATAGTGGCCATAGGGACTATAGGGACATATAGGGGACATGTTGGGGACACAGAGACATATAGGGCCTATAGGAAACATATGGGGGCTGCAGGGACGTACAGGAACATATGGGGGCTGTAGGGGTTATAGGGACACACAGAGGACATGTAGGGGACATATAGGGACATATAGGGGCTATGGGGACGTATGGGACACATCCATGGGGGACCTATAGTGGCTGTAGGGCACATGGGGACTATAGGGGACACATGGGGACAATGGGGGACTTGGAGATTATAGGGACATATAGGGGCTGTAGGGGACGTACAGGGACAATAGGGACATACAGGGGCTGTGGGGGACATACAGGGACAATAGGGACATACAGGGGCTGTAGGGGACGTACAGGGACAATAGGGACATATAGGGGCTGTGGGGGCAGTAGGGGCTATAGGGACATATAGGGGCTGTAGGGGCTGTAGGGGACAATAGGGACGTATAGGGACAATAGGGACATATAGGCGCTATAGGGACTGTAGGGGCTATAGGGACATATAGGGGCTGTGGAGGATGTCGGGGCTATAGGGACAATAGGGACATATAGGGGCTGTAGGGGACGTACAGGGACAATAGGGACATATAGGGGCTGTAGGGGACGTACAGGGACAATAGGGACATGTGGGGGCTGTGGGGTAGATGGGGCACGGGCAGTTCCAGGGGCTATAGGGAACTTTGGGACTGTAGGGGACACACCGGGGGACACACTGGGAGGGGGCGTGGCCGGGCTCACCTGGGCCGGGGGGCGTGGCCCACCTTCGCGGCCACCTGGTCACGCTCCTGCTCCGCCTGGCGCCGGGAATGCTGGGCCACCTGCACCGCCTGTGGGCGGGGCCAGCATGGACACACCCCCGAGCCACGCCCACAGTCATAACCCCGCCCAGCTGCTTTAGCCCTGCCCATTGGTTCTTAGCCCCGCCCATAGGCTGCTATAGCCCCGCCCATTGATACTTAGCCCCGCCCATAGGCTGTTATAGCCCCGCCCACAGGCTGTTATAGCCCCGCCCATTGGGTCTTAGCCCCACCCATAGGCTGTTATAGCCCCGCCTATTGATCCTCAGCCCCGCCCATAGGCTGTTATAGCCCCGCCCATTGATCCTTAGCCCCGCCCATTGGTCCTTAGCCCCGCCCATAGGCTGTTATAGCCCCGCCCATTGATCCTTAGCCCTGCCCATTGATCCTTAGCCCCGCCCATAGGCTGTTATAGCCCTGCCCATTGATCCTCAGCTCCGCCCATAGGCTGTTATAGCCCCACCCATTGGTCCTTAGCCCTGCCCATAGGCTGTTATGGCCCCACCCATTCGGTCTTAGCCCCACCCATAGGCTGTTATAGCCCCGCCCATTGGTCCTTAGCCCCACCCATAGGCTGTTATAGCCCCGCCCATTGGTCCTTAGCCCCACCCCCAGCAGCAATAGTCCTGCCCATTTTCCATAGCCACGTCCTTCGCCTTAGCCACGCCCACCTGGCGCAGCCGCTCCAGCTCCGCCCCCCGGGTCTGGCACTGAGACTCCGCCTCCTGTGCCCGGAGCTCCGCCCCCACCTTGGCAGCACGAGCAGCCTCCAGCTCCGCCCACAGCATCTGCCCCGCCTCCTGCAGAGGGGCGGGGTCAGCGACAGGCCACGCCCATGCACCTGGTCCCGTCACTGCTCCACCACTCATTCACAGCCACACTTCCTAAGACCACGCCTCCTCCAGCCAAACCACGCCCACTTTATCCCCACCATAGCCACACCCTCACCCTGACCCCACCCATTCCAGAGACTCCACCCCCTCTGGCCCCTTCCCACCATGGCCCCATCCACCTCCCAAAATCTTGGGCCCTAAATGCCCCGCCTCCCTCACAGACCACACCCCCGGCCACACCCTCTTCACACCGTCTCAGCCACACCCTGTCAGAGGCTCCGCCCCCTCCACCAGGCCCCGCCCACCTGCTGCAGGCGCAGGCGCTCCTTGGCTCTGTCCAGGGCCCGACAGGCTCCGCCCACCCGGGCCTGGGCTCCGCCCACCGCGATCTCTAGAGCCCGCAGGGCCCCGCCCTCCATCAGGCTCCGCCCACGTTCTGCAGCCAGGCTCCGCCCCAGCATCGCCACCTAATTGGGCAGGGGGTGATTGACAGCCTCAGGCCCCGCCCCCAGGTAATAGCTCCAAGCTCCACCCCCATAATGACGGATGGCCCATGCCCTGCCCACTTGGGTGATTGACAACCACACGCCCCACCCCTTTTCACTGAGAGGAGGGGAAAGGCTGTGACTGACAGGTGATGGCCCCGCCCCTCCACAAGCCACGCCCACCTGGTTGCTGAGGTCCCGCAGCTCCTCCTCCAGATCCCGGCGGTGCTGGGCCTGGCCAGGGGGGAGAGTTTGGGGGCACCCAAAATCCGGGGTGTCCCCGAGCAGTCCCCAAAATCCGGGGTGTCCCAGGTACTGCAGGGCTCAGGGAACCCCCAAAATCCGGGGTGTCAAAGGTGCTATTGGCTCCAGGGAACCCCCAAAATCCAGAGTGTCCCCGAGCAGTCCCCCCAAAATCTGGAGTGTCAAAGGTGCTGTGGGGCCCAGGGAACCCCCAAAATCCGGGGTGCACCAAGAGTCGGTGGTCCCAGGAACCCGAGTGGCCCCAGGTGTCCCCAAATGCCCGGGGGGTCCCGGGTTTTTGGGGACCCCATGTGTCCTGGAGCTCGCAGGTGTCCGAAAGGTCCCAAATTCCCGGGGAGTCCCCAAGTCTGGGGAGGTCCCAGCTCTTTGGGGTCTCCCAGGATTTTGGGGGCTCCCAAGTTTTTTGGGGTCCCAGGAGTCCAGGGAGTCCCGAAATTTAGGGGCACCCAGGTTTTTTGGGGTCCCAGGAGTCCAGGGGGGTCCCAAAGTCTCGGGGGTCACAGCTCTTTGGGGGGTTCCAGGTTTTGGGGGGTCCCAGGAATCCGGGCAGGTCCCAAAGTCGGGGGGTCCCCAGAGCCTGAGGGATCCGGGGGGTCCCCAGGAATCCGGGAGGGGGGTCCCGTCTGTTTGGGGGGGTTCCCAAAGCCCGGAGGAGGAGGAGGAGGAGTTTGGGGTCCCCCCGGTGTCCCCAGGAGACCCCCAGATGTTCGGGGGTCCCAGGACTCGGGAGGGAAGCGGGGGGCGCCCCTAGGGGGGAGCACTTTGGGGTCCCGGGGGGGGCTGGGCCGGGGTGGGGGGGACGTGTCGGTTCCCACGGAGGGGGAGGGGCGCGCAGGGCTCCCGGCCACCGTGTCGCTGTCCCCGCCCCGTGTCCCAGTTGCAGCCGGGGGCTGGCGGGGGGCCAGGGGGGCCGCCGAGGGGCCGAGCGGGGGAGGGGCTGCGAGCCCCCAAATGCGGCCACCCCCCCCCCCCCCCCGCTGCTCCACCCCCTGCGACCCCCTCGGTGGGGGTCGAGGTGTTTGGGGTCCCCAGCGCCACCTGGGGGGGTCCCGCCACTCACCTGTGACAGCCGGGGGACACCGCGCCCTCCCCTGTCCCCCGTGTCCATCATGGCACAAACCGGGGGGGCTCCGGAGCGGCAGAGACCCTGCAGAGACCCCTCCTCTAAACCGGGGGACTGGGACCCCCCTCCTCTAAAACCGAGGGATTGGGACCCCCCCCCAAAACCGGGGGTTTTGGGGACCCCCCTCCTCCAAACCGGGGGTTTTGGGGACCCCTCTCCCCTAAACCGGGGGGCTGGGACCCCCCTCCTCCAAACCGGGCGTTTTGGGGACCCCCTCCTCTAAACCGTGGGGCTGGGACCCCCCTCCTCTAAACCGGGGGTTTTGGGGACCCCCCTCCCCTAAACCGGGGGGCTGGGACGCCCCCACAGCTCCGGGGCCCTTTTCTGTGGGGGGTGCCCCAACTCCGGGGTGCCCTGCCCGCCCTGGGGAGGTTTTGGGGTCCCCCGCTCACCCCGGGGGAGTTTTGGGGTCCCCCGTTCACGCCGGGGGGTTTTGGGGTCCCCTGCTCATCCTGGGGGAGTTTTGGGGTCCCCCGCTCACCCCGGGGGGGGGAGGGAGGCCCCTACCCACCCTCGGGGGAATTTGGGGTCCTCTGCCCACCCCGGGGAGTTTGGGGTCCCCTACCCACATTGGAGGAGTTTGGGGTCCCCCGTTCAGGCCGGGGGGTTTTGGGGTCCCCTGCTCATCCTGGGGGTTTTGGGGTCCCCTACCCACATTGGGGGGGTTTTGGGGTCCCCTGCCCACCCCGGGGGAGTTTTGGGGGTTTTGGGGTCCCCCTCTCTCCCCGCGGCGTCCCCGAGCCCCGTCCCTCACCTGTGGCCGCGGATCCCGCGGGGCCGGTGCCGGGGCCGGTGCCACCCCTGCCGCGGGCACGGGAGGTCCCCGCCAGTGTCGCCGCGTCCCTCCCCTCGGGCTGTACCCACGGGGAGGGGACAGAGCCCGCCCAGCCTCCCCCGGCTGCCGCTGTCACCCCCGCCCTGGCCCCGGGGGACGCGGGTTTCGGGGCACCGCCCCGGGGCGCCCGGAATTCGGGTGTCACCCCCGCCCCTGGGGGTGTCCCGGGGCACCCCGGAATCTCGGTGTCATCCCTGGTGGGGACACACCTGTCCCCTCAGGGGTCGGCGGAGTTCGGGTGTCACCCTCACTCAGGGGACAGGTGTCCTGGGGCACAGCAGAACTCAGGTGTCGCTCTCACCGAGGGGACACAGGTGTCCCGGGACACTCGGGGGTTTGGGTGTCACCCCCACCCGAGGGGACACAGGTGTCCCAGGACACCCCAAAGTTCCAAGGTCATCCCTGCCCCAGGGGACACAGGTGTCCCGGGACACCCCGGGGTTTGGGTGTCACTCCCCCCGAGGGGACACAGGTGTTTGGATGTCACCCCTGCAGGTTTTGGGGACCCAGGGCTCCCCAGAATTCGGGAGCCACCCAAGGGAGGAATGTTGGGCTGGTGGGAACCACAGTGATGTCACCTGTGATGTCACCTGTGATGTCACAGTGCCAGCTGTGATGGGGGCGGGGCATGGCACCAGCGGTGACGTCACAATACTGGGTGTGATGTCACGATGGGGACAGCACTTGGTGATGTCACATGAGTGGTGACATGGTGGGGGGGCAGCAGCCAGGGGTCATGGGGTCATACCAGGGGTCATCGCTGGGGTCCCCTGTCCAGTGGGGTCAACCAGGAGAGACACGGAGTGACACAGGTCACCATGGGTCACTGTGGGTCAGCATCGGTCACCATGGGTCAGTGTGGATCAGTGCGGGTCAGTGTGGGTCAGTGTGGGTCAGTGTGGGTCAGTGTGGGTCAGTGTGGGTCAGCACAGGTCAGTGTGGGTCGGTGTGGGTCAGTGTGGGTCAGAGTGGGTCAGTGTGGGTCAGTGTGGGTCAGTGTGGGTCAGCTCAGGTCAGTGTGGGTCAGTGTGGGTCACAGTGGGTCAGAGTGGGTCAGTGTGGGTCAGAGTGGGTCACAGTGGGTCAGTGTGGGTCAGAGTGGGTCAGTGTGGGTCAGTGTGGGTCAGTGTGGGTCACAGTGGGTCAGTGTGGGTCAGAGTGGGTCAGAGTGGGTCACAGTGGGTCAGTGTGGGTCAGAGTGGGTCAGCTCAGGTCAGAGTGGGTCAGAGTGGGTCAGTGTGGGTCAGAGTGTGTCAGTGTGGGTCAGTGTGGGTCAGAGTGGGTCAGAGTGGGTCAGTGTGGGTCAGTGTGGGTCAGTGTGGGTCAATGTGGGTCAGTGTGGGTCAGTGTGGGTCAGCACAGGTCAGTGTGGGTCAGCACAGGTCAGTGTGGGTCAGTGTGGGTCACAGTGGGTCAGAGTGGGTCAGTGTGGGTCAGAGTGGGTCACAGTGGGTCAGTGTGGGTCAGAGTGGGTCAGTGTGGGTCAGAGTGTGTCAGTGTGGGTCAGTGTGGGTCAGAGTGGGTCAGAGTGGGTCACAGTGGGTCAGTGTGGGTCAGAGTGGGTCAGCTCAGGTCAGAGTGGGTCAGAGTGGGTCAGTGTGGGTCAGAGTGTGTCAGTGTGGGTCAGTGTGGGTCAGAGTGGGTCAGAGTGGGTCAGTGTGGGTCAGAGTGGGTCAGTGTGGGTCAGTGTGGGTCAGAGTGGGTCAGAGTGGGTCAGTGTGGGTCAGTGTGGGTCAGAGTGGGTCAGAGTGGGTCAGAGTGGGTCAGTGTGGGTCAGTGTGGGTCACAGTGGGTCAGTGTGGGTCAGAGTGGGTCACTGTGGGTCAGTGTGGGTCACAGTGGGTCAATAGCAGTGAACAGGAACCAATGAAGGTCACCGTGGACGGACACGGACCAACACGGACCGAGAGGAACCGACGTGGCTCAACATGGATGGAAACGGAGCATTATGGGTAAAGAGGGGTCAACACGGGTCCACACGGATGGACCACGGGTCAACATGAGTCCACACGGATGGACATGGATCAAGATGGGTCCACGTGAATGGACACGGGTCAACACGGACCAGGAGGAGTCAACATGGGTCAAGTGGATCAACAGGAGTCAACAGGAACCAACATGGACCCACGTGGATGGACACGGGTCAACATGGATGAACATGGATGGACATGGACCAGGAGGAGTCAACATGGATCACCACGGATCAAGGAGGGTCCAGAGGGATCAACATGGGTCCACATGGATGGACACGGGTCAACATGGGCCAACACGGGTCAGGGAAAATGGCCAAGAGGGGCCAGTTTGACCCTCTGGGGTCTGCAGGGTCCCTGGGGTCTGCAGGGTCCCTGGGGGTCTGTAGGGTGCCTCTGGGGTCTGTAGGGTCCCTGAGCGGTCTGTAGGGTCCCTGGGGGGTCTGTAGGGTCCCTGGGGGGGTCTGTAGGGTCCCTGAGCGGTCTGTAGGGTCCCTCTGGGGTCTGTAGGGTCCCCGAGCGGTCTGCAGGGTCCCTGAGCGGTCTGTAGGGTCCCTCTGGGGTCTGTAGGGTGCCTCTGGGGTCTGTAGGGTGCCTCTGGGGTCTGCAGGGTCCCCGGGGTGTCTGTAGGGTCCCCCTGGGGTCTGCAGGGTCCCTCTGGGGTCTGTAGGGTCCCTGAGCAGTCTGTAGGGTCCCTCTGGGGTCTGTAGGGTCCCTCTGGGGTCTGTAGGGTCCCTGAGCGGTCTGTAGGGTCCCTGAGCGGTCTGTAGGGTCCCTCTGGGGTCTGTAGGGTCCCTGGGGGGTCTGTAGGGTGCCTCTGGGGTCTGTAGGGTCCCCCTGGGGTCTGTAGGGTCCCTGGGGGGTCTGTAGGGTCCCTGGGGGGTCTGCAGGGTCCCCGGGGTGTCTGTAGGGGGTGCCAGCTCTACAGGGACCCCTGAAAGGTCTATAGGGGATCCCGGGGGGTCTATAGGGGATCCCAGTCCTACAGGGATTCCCACAGGGATCCCCAGAGCACACCTATGGAATCTATAGGGAGGCCAGACCTTATGGGGATCCCTGCAGAGACCCACGGCAGGTCTCCAGCCCCATTGGGGTCCCCATGGGGGTCTCCGGGGGGTGTGTGGGGACACTGGGGTCCCCATGGGGGAGTCTGGGTGGGGCCTGTGGGGACATTGGGGTCCCCATGGGGGTCTCTGGGGGGTCTGTGGGGACATTGGGGTCCCCGTGGGGGTCTCTGTGGGGACACTGGGGTCCCCATTGGGGTCTCTGGGGTCTCTGTGGGGACATTGGGGTCCCCGTGGGGGTCTCCGGGGGTTCTGTGGGGACATTGAGGTCCCGTGGGGGTCTCTGTGGGGACACTGGGGTCCCCATTGGGGTCTCTGGGGTCTCTGTGGGGACATTGGGGTCCCCGTGGGGGTCTCCGGGGGTTCTGTGGGGACATTGAGGTCCCCGTGGGGGTCTCTGTGGGGACACTGGGGTCCCCATTGGGGTCTCTGGGGTCTCTGTGGGGACATTGGGGTCCCCGTGGGGGTCTCCGGGGGTTCTGTGGGGACATTGGGGTCCCCATGGGGGTCTCTGGGTGGGGTCTGTGGGAACATTGAGGTCCCCGTGGGGGTCTCTGTGGGGACACTGGGGTCCCCATGGGGGTCTCCGGGTGGGGTCTGTGGGAACATTGGGGTCCCCGTGGGGGTCTCTGTGGGGACATTGAGGTCCCCGTGGGGGTCTCCTGGGGGTCTGTGGGGACACTGGGGTGCCCATAGGGGTCTCTGTGGGGACACTGGGGTGCCCATGGGGGTCTCGGGGGGTCTGTGGGGACATTGAGGGTCCCGGGGTCCCTATGGACGATCCGTACGGAGCCGTGACTCTGCGGAACCTCCGGCCCGCCAGGGGGCGCCATCCATCTCTATGGCGGTGATTGGGGCGCGCTGGGCCTCTCACTATGGTCACCATCGCTTCCGGTCCGGTCCGGAGGAAGTGACGTCAGAGAGCGGCGGCGGCGGGAGCAGGAGCGAGGTGTGGGGGAGGGGCGCGGGGGTGTCCCGGAGGTTTTGGGGAAGGGGAAGGGAAAGGGTCGGGCCGGGCGGTCCCGAGGGCTCCAGGGCTGGGGAGGGATTGGCTCGGCGGGTTCCGGCTGTCGTGACAGGCCGGGGACATCCCGCCCGGTGTCCCTCGGGCCACCCCGTGACGTCATCGGCGCTGTGCACGGCGCGCGGTGACGTCACACGGAGTGCCCCATCAATGTCCCCAGGCCCTGGTGACGTCACACGGGGTGTCCCCAACCCCCGGTGCTATCCCCAGGTCCCCAACCCCGCCTCTCTTTCCCCAGGTACCGCCAGCCTCGCCGCTGTCCCGCTGTGTGTCCCTGCCGTCACTGTGTGTCCCCGCCATCACTGTGTCCCCACCATCACTGAGTGTGTCCCCACCATCACTGAGTGTGTCCCCACCATCGCTGTGTGTGTCCCCGCCATCACTCTGTCCCCACCATCACTGAGTGTGTCCCCACCATCGCTGTGTGTGTCCCCACCATCACTGTGTCCCCACCATCACTGAGTGTGTCCCCGCTGTCCCGATGTGTGTCCCCGACATCCCGCTGTGTGTCCCCGCCGTCACTGTGTCCCCGCCATCACTGAGTGTGTCCCCGCTGTCCCGCTGTGTGTCCCCGCCGTCACTGTGTGTGTCCCCGCCATCACTGTGTCCCCACCATCACTGAGTGTGTCCCCACCATCACTGAGTGTGTCCCCACCATCGCTGTGTGTGTCCCCGCCATCACTCTGTCCCCACCATCACTGAGTGTGTCCCCACCATCGCTGTGTGTGTCCCCACCATCACTGTGTCCCCACCATCACTGAGTGTGTCCCCACCATCGCTGTGTGTGTCCCCACCATCACTGTGTCCCCACCATCACTGAGTGTGTCCCCACCATCGCTGTGTGTGTCCCCACCATCGCTGTGTGTGTCCCCACCATCACTGAGTGTGGCCCCGCTGTCCCGGTGTGTGTCTCCGCCGTCACTGTGTCCCCGCCATCACTGTGTGTCCCCCCCATCTCTGTGTGTGTCCCCGCCCTCACTGTGTCCCCGACATCCCGCTGTGTGTCCCCGCCGTCACTGTGTGTGTCCCCGCCATCACTGAGTGTGTCCCCGCCGTCACTGTGTCCCCGCCATCCCGGTGTGTGTCCCCGACATCCCGCTGTGTGTCCCCGCTGTCCCTGCCGTCCCAGTTCTACACCATCTCTGTGTCCCCATTGTCCCTGCTGTCCCCACCACCTCTGGCTCTTGCCGTGTCCCAGCTGTCACTGCCATCTCTGTGTCCCTGTGTCTCCAGTGTCCCCCGCGTCCCCCGTGTCCTCAGTGTCCTGTCTGTCCCCACCGTGTCCCCGTGTCCCCCATGTCCTCTCTATCTCCACAGTGTCCCCAGTATACAGGGGACAGATAGGGGCTATAGGGACATGTAGGGGACACAGGGACAGATAGGGCCTATAGGGGACATATAGGGACATATAGGGGCTATAGGAGTGTCCCCAGTGTCCCCGTGTCCCCTCTATCTCCACTGTGTCCCCACTGTCCCCTGTGTCCCCGTGTCCCCTCTATCGCCGCAGCATCCCCAGTGTCCCCCGTGTCCTCATTGTCCCCTCTATCCCCACAGCGTCCCCGTGTCCCCTCCATCCCCCGGTGTCCCCAGTGTCCCCGTGTCCCCTCTATCCTCCCAGTGTCCCCTCCGTCCCCCAGTGTCCCCAGTGTCCCCGTGTCCCCTCTATCCCCCGGTGTCCCCTGTGTCCCCTCTATCCCCCCAGTGTCCCCTCCGTCCCCCAGTGTCCCCGTGTCCCCGCGGCCATGCCGGAGGCCGTGCACTACATCCACCTGCAGAACTTCAGCCGCTCTCTGCTGGAGACTCTCAACGGGCAGCGGGTGGCCGGGCAGTTCTGCGACGTCACCGTGCGCATCCGCGAGGCGTCCCTGCGCGCCCACCGCTGCGTGCTGGCCGCCGGCAGCCCCTTCTTCCACGACAAGCTGCTGCTGGGCCACTCGGCCATCGAGGTGCCGCCCGTGGTGCCCTCGGCCGCCGTGCGCCAGCTGGTCGAGTTCCTCTACAGCGGCAGCCTGGTGGTGGCCCAGTCCGAGGCGCTGCACATCCTGACGGCCGCCTCCGTGCTGCAGATCAAGACGGTCATCGACGAGTGCACGCAGATCATCTCGCAGGGCCGCGGCCCCCACAAGGCGCCCGGGGCGCCGCTGGTGTCCCCGCCGGAGCTGGAGGGGCTCCCGGAGCCGGCGCCCACCGGACACAGCCGCAAGCAGCGGCAGCCGCTGCGCCTGGCGCCCGCGCTCAAGGAGGAGCGCCGGGACGTGCAGGACGACGACGACGACGACGACGACGAGGAGGGAGAGGATGAAGGGGGCCCTCAGGAAGGTGTTGCCCCTCCAGGCGTGGCCCCCCCGCCTTTCCCCGCCGCGGAGCCCCCGTTTTTCGGCGCCCCCGAGGTTTTCCCCGACGCTTTCCTGCCGCCCTGGCCCGGCGACGACGGCGCCTTCGGGCCCCAGCGCGGCCGGGAGGCGCCGGGAGGGGACGGCTTCGGCTTCGGGTCCCCCCCGGCGCTGCCACCGCCCTTCGAGGGGGCTGTGGAGGGGGGGACTGTCCCCATGGCCCCCCCGGCGCCCCTGGCCGGGCCCCCCCGCGGCCCCCAGCCACCCTACCAGTGCGGCCACTGCCAGAAGAGCTTCAGCTCCCGCAAGAACTACACCAAGCACATGTTCATCCACTCAGGTGAGCGGGGACGTGGGGACAGGCTGGGGACGGCCCCGGTGACACACCTGGGGCTGCTGGTGGCCCTTGGGGGTGCCCAGTGTCCATTGGGCTGACCTGGATCAACCCCTGCTGGCCTGTCATTTGAGCCCCACTGACCCACGTTGGCCTGTGCTGACCAGTGCTGACCAGTGCTGACCAGCGCTGACCAGTGCTGGCCTGTGCTGACCAGTGCTGACCAGCGCTGACCAGTGCTGGCCTGTGCTGACCAGAGCTGGCCTGTGCTGACCAGTGCTGACCAGTGCTGACCTGTGCTGACCAGTGCTGACCAGTGCTGACCAGTGCTGGCCTGTGCTGACCAGTGCTGACCAGTGCTGACCAGTGCTGACCAGTGCTGACCAGAGCTGGCCTGTGCTGACCAGTGCTGGCCAGTACTGACCAGTGCTGACCAGTGCTGACCAGAGCTGGCCTGTACTGACCAGTGCTGACCAGTGCTGACCAGTGCTGACCAATGCTGACCAGTGCTGACCAGAGCTGGCCTGTACTGACCAGTGCTGACCAGAGCTGGCCTGTACTGACCAGTGCTGACCAGTGCTGACCAGCGCTGACCAGTGCTGGCCTGTGCTGACCAGAGCTGGCCTGTGCTGACCAGTGCTGACCAGTACTGACCAGTGCTGGCCTGTGCTGACCAGAGCTGGCCTGTGCTGACCAGTGCTGACCAGTGCTGACCAGTGCTGACCTGTGCTGACCAGTGCTGGCCTGTGCTGACCAGTGCTGACCAGTGCTGACCTGTGCTGACCAGTGCTGACCAGTGCTGACCAGTGCTGACCAGTGCTGACCTGTGCTGACCAGTGCTGGCCTGTGCTGACCAGTGCTGACCAGTGCTGACCTGTGCTGACCAGTGCTGACCAGTGCTGACCAGTGCTGACCAGTGCTGACCTGTGCTGACCAGTGCTGGCCTGTGCTGGCCTGTACTGACCAGTGCTGACCAGTGCTGGCCTGTGCTGACCAGTGCTGACCAGTGCTGACCAGTGCTGGCTTGTGCTGACCAGTGCTGACCAGTGCTGACCAGTGCTGGCCAGTGCTGACCTGTGCTGACCAGTGCTGACCAGTGCTGACCAGTGCTGACCAGTGCTGACCTGTGCTGACCAGTGCTGGCCTGTGCTGACCAGTGCTGACCAGTGCTGACCTGTGCTGGCCTGTGCTGACCAGTGCTGACCAGTGCTGACCAGTGCTGACCTGTGCTGACCAGTGCTGACCAGTGCTGACCAGTGCTGACCAGTGCTGACCAGTGCTGACCGGTGCTGACCAGTGCTGACCAGTGTTGATCCATTGGTCCATTTTGGCCCACGCTGACCTGTATCAGTCCATGTTGACCCATGTTGGGCTGTGTTGACCTGTATTGATCCACGTTGATCAGTTTTGGCCCATGCTGACCTATACTGATCCATGTTGACCCACGCTGATCCATGTTGACCCACACTGATCTGTCCATCCACATTGATCCATTTTGGGCCATGTTGGCCTGTATTGATCCATTTAGGCCCATGTTGACCACATTGATCCACATTGATCCATTTTGGGCTGTGTTGACCTGTATTGATCCATTTAGGCCCCTGTTGACCTGTATTGATCCATTTTGGGCCATGTTGACCTGTATTGATCCATGTTGACCCACACTGATCCACGTTGACCCCTTTTGACCCACATTGATTTGTATTGATGTATGAGGGCCCCTATTGATCCATATTGACCCACACTGACCCCTGCTGACCCACACTGACCAATACCAATCCACACTGACCCACACTGACCCACACTGACCCACACTGAACAATACCAATCCACACTGACCCACACTGACCCACACTGACCCACACTGACCAATATCAATCCACACTGACCCACACTGACCCACACTGACCCACACTGACCAATACCAATCCACACTGACCCACACTGACCCACACTGACCAATACCAATCCACACTGACCCCTGCTGACCCACACTGACCCACACTGACCAATACCAATCCACACTGACCCACACTGACCCACACTGACCCACACTGACCCACACTGACCAATACCAATCCACACTGACCCACACTGACCCACAATGACCAGTACCAGTCCATGCTGACCCACACTGACCCACACTGACCAGTACCAGTCCACACTGACCCACACTGATCCACACTGACCAATATCAATCCACACTGACCCACAATGACCAGTACCAGTCCACACTGAACCCTGCTGACCCACACTGACCAGTACCAACCCACACCAACCCACACTGACCTTTACCACCCCACGCCGACCCACGCTGACCTGTACTGACCCCTGCCGACCCCTGCTGACCCCGGCCTCCCCCCATTTTCCCCCCCGCAGGCGAGAAGCCCCACCAGTGCTCCATCTGCTGGCGCTCCTTCTCGCTGCGGGACTACCTGCTGAAGCACATGGTGACCCACACGGGCGTCCGCGCCTTCCAGTGCGGCGTCTGCTGCAAGCGCTTCACGCAGAAGAGCTCCCTCAACGTGCACATGCGAACGCACCGCCCCGAGCGCTTCCAGTGCCGCCTCTGCTCCAAGGGCTTCTCCCACCGCACCCTCCTGGAGCGCCACGCCGCCGCCTCGCACCCCGGGACCCCGCCGGGGACACTGCCGGGGACGCTGCCGGGGACACTGCCAGGGCCGCCCCCAGGGCTGCCACCGGGGCCACCACCAGGACTGCCACCAGGACTGCCACCGGGGCCACCTCCGGGGCCATCGCTGGGGCCACCACAAGGGCCATCACAAGGGCCACCTCCAGGGCTGCCACTGGGGCCACCTCCAGGGCCACCTCCAGGGCTGCCACTGGGGCCACCTCCAGGGCCATCGCCAGGGCCACCGCTGGGGCCACCACAAGGGCCACCTCCAGGGCTGCCTCCGGGGTCGTCGCTGGGGACACCACCAGGGCCACCGCTGGGGCCACCTCCAGAACCTGGACTGGGCACGTGGCCGGACACTGCGGGCGCCGGCCCCACTCACACGGCGTGAGGACGCGTCCCTGCCCCTCGAGGGGCCTTGAGGGGGAGCCTGGCGGCTCTGGGGTGGAGCCCCCGGGGTGACGCCTGGAGGAAGGGGCTGTGACGTTCTCCTTCGGGTCCGGGAAGCCGCGGGGACATTCCCGGTGACGGGAGAAGAGGAGCAGAGCAGCCTCAGTGGGGACGGGGACGTGGGGGACACCCAGAGCTCCGAGCAGCAGCGGGATCAGGGAACAAATCCTGCTGGGAACTGTGCTGAGGCACCTGGAACGGCCAGGACGAGGTTGGCCGTGGCCAATGTGGTGTCGTGGAGGGCCAGCAGAGCCCGGGAAGCTCGGTGGTGGCGACATCACTGACCCTCAGAACATTCTGGAACTGAGCTGGGCACAGGGATTTGAGGGATGGACCACGCCGTGGAGATGCTCAGAGGGCTGGACAGAGCTGAGGTGTCCCATCTGGAAAAGGGAATGCTCCAGGGACACCTGAGAGCCCCTCCCAGTGCCAGAAGGGGCTCCAGGACCTGGAGAGGGACTTGGGACAAGGGCCTGGAGTGCCAAGGACACGGGGAATGGCTTCCCGCTGGAAAAAGGGAGATAGAGGTGGAATTCTGGGGAGAGATTCCTGCCTGTGAGGGGCTGGGGTGGCATTCCCAGAGAAACTGGGAGGTGCCTCCCCTCAGACCATTGTGTGACTGTGACCCCACTGCGGCCATGGGGGGACACAAGGGACACATGGCTCCTGTCCCCCCGAGATGGTGACAATGAACTCGGGGTTTTATCGACCGTTTTGGTGCTGTTATTGCCATTTTCCACACTAAAAATCTTCCACGGCCCCGTGATGTGTCCGTGTCTCAGCTCTGGCCACCGGGAAGGGCCACGGCAGCTCTGGGCCACGTTGCGGGGCCAAAGTGCTCCCTGTGGCCACTGGCCACGTCCTCCCTGTGTCACTGACACCGGCCGTGGGTGCTGGTGGCCACGCCCTGTCCCCAAGGCCACCCCGGCGGGGTGGCAGCAGCCACAGGCCATGTCATGGCTTTGTCACAAACCTCGCTGTGACCCACACAGGGGACAGCCGGGGACATGGGGGGACACTGAGGGGTGGGAGGGGACTTGGGATGATGTGAGGGGACACTGGGGACACTCCCAGGGCCACCAGCACAGCCACTGGTCTCAGTGCTGCCCTCCCAGTAATGCCCCCAGTGTCCTCCCAGCATTCCCAGTAACTCTTTGTGCTCTTCCAATAACGCCCAGTGTTCCCAGTAATCCCCAGTGTTTCCAGTAACCCCTTGTGCCTCCCCAGTGCTCCCAGTGACCTGCAGTGAACCCAGTAATCCCCAGTGTTCCCAGTAACCCCCTGTGCCTCCCCAGCGCTCCCTGAGCTCCCAGTGACCTGCAATAACCCCCACCGATCCCAGTAATTCCCGGTGATCCCAGCAATCCCCCATGATCCCAGTAATCCCCAGTGACCACGGTAACTCCCAGTCCCTCCCCACGTCTGCTTTCCATTGGTTTATCCAGCTGTCGATCACAGCCTCAGCCCCGCCTCCCCGCAGAAAGCCGATGCCGATTGGCCGGTCCACCTAAGAAGTCCCCGCCTTCCTCGAGGCTCTTCGGCCGCTGATTGGTTTAGCTCCCCCCGTCCTTGCTTGCTGATTGGCCCGTTCACGTTCACGTGCCGGAGGCGTCTTCCCGCCCTTTCCCGCCTGCTCCTCTCCCATGCCTCCCGCGCACCGTCCATTTCCGCCAGTCCCCGCCCTCCAATGCTTCCATTGGTTTTTCTCTCTGTCAGTCTCGCGCGGCGGGCGCTGATTGGCTGCTCGCTGGGCGGGGGCGGGAGCAGGAGGCGGTGTGGCGGCTGAGGGGGACGCGGCAGCCATGTCGGTGCCGCTGCCGGTGGCGGTGGGGAACGGCCCCGGCGTGAAGGGAGCGGAGCCGGCGGAGCCGCTCGGGCTGCTGGAGCTGTGCGGCGCCTGCCGGGAGCGGCTCAGCCCCCAGCGGGAGCCGCGGTTGCTGCCCTGCCTGCACTCCGTGTGCCGCGGCTGCCTCGGGGCCGCGCCGGGAGCCGCCGGCAGCGATGGGCAGGGTGAGGGCAAGATGTGAGCTGGGAGCACTGAGGAGCACTGGCAGCACCGGGCTCGCTGGAGTTTACCGCCATCACCGGCCTACACCGGCGGTTACTGGGAGCACTGGGGAGGCGCTGGGGTTTCCTGGGATGGCTGGTGGTCACCGGGGTTGTTGGGGTTTACTGGGCATGCTGGGCGTTACTGGGATCGCTGGGTTATGGAGGAACACTGAGGGTTACTGGGAGCTCGGGGAATTATTGGAATTCTTTGGCTCACTGGGAGTTACTGGGTTGCTGCAGGAATTACTCAGAGCTCAGGGAACTCTATGGAAAGGGGGGGACCCCTGTATCCACCCCAGGGGACACTGTGACCCCACGGTGGCACTGTCCCCTCCTGGGGGACACTGACCCCATTGGCGACTTCTTGTCACCATCCCTGTCTCCCCCTCTGGGGAGGTTTTGGGGCTCCAGGACCTCTCTGAGGTGACATCGGTGGCCCTGGTGGCCTTAGGGCTCCTGGGGCTTCCCACCCCACTAATGAGCCAGCATCTGGTGACAAATGGAGGTGACAGAGGAGGACGTGGGGTGACTTTGTCCTCTCTCTGTCCCCCCCAGTGTTCGACTGCCCCGTGTGCCACCAGCAGTGTCCCCTCGGTGACATCATGGAGAACTTCTTCCTGCAGGACGGCGGGGCTGGGCCAGCCCTGGGCCAGGGCAGTGGGCAGGTACTAGTTAGCTAATTAGTTCCTTCTAATTAGTGCTGATTGAGTGGGGAGGGAGGTCCCCCAGCGTGTCCCTTGTCCCCAGAGCTGTACCAGCTGCGAGGACAACGCGGCGGCCACCAGGTTCTGCCTGGAGTGCTCGGAGCCTCTGTGTGACACCTGCGTGGAGGCCCACCAGAGGGTCAGGTACACCCGGGACCACACTGTCATGGCTTTGGGTGAGTCCCTGTCACCTCCCTGTCACCCCTGTCATCTCCTGTCCCTGCCCTTTACAAGGTGCTGTCAGCAGATCTGTCCTGGTGTGATCCCAGCACCATCCCTGGTCCTGTCCCAGTTCCATTCCTGGTGCTGTCCCTGGTGCTGTCCCAGTTCCATGCCCGGTGCCGTCCCAGCAGCACTCCCAGCCCTGTCCCAGTTCCACCTGGGGCCATCCCAGTTCCATCCCAGCACCGTTCCTGGAGCCATTCAGGGCCCTGGCCCAGTTACATCCCGATGACATCCCAGTGCCACCCCAGCACCATCCCCAGTGCCATCCCCAGTGCCATCCCCATCCCAGTGCCATCCCCTGTCCCCATCCCCAGTGCCATCCCCTGTCCCCATCCCCAGTGCCATCCCTGTCCCCATCCCAGTGCCATCCCCATCCCAGTGCCATCCCCATCCCCACTGCCATCCCCATCCCCAGTGCCATCCCTGTCCCCATCCCAGTGCCATCCCCATCCCAGTGCCATCCCCATCCCCAGTGCCATCCCCATCCCCAGTGCCATCCCCATTCCCAGTGCCATCCCCATCCCCAGTGCCATCCCTGTCCCCATCCCTATCCCCAGTGCCATCCCCACCCCAGTGCCATTCCTGTCCCCATCCCTATCCCCACTGCCATCCCCATCCCAGTGCCATCCCCTGTCCCCATCCCCAGTGCCATCCCTGTCCCCATCCGTATCCCCAGTGCCATCCCCATTCCCAGTGCCATCCCCTGTCCCCATTCCCAGTGCCATCCCCTGTCCCCATCCCCAGTGCCATCCCTGTCCCCATCCGTATCCCCAGTGCCATCCCTGTCCCCATCCCCATCCCAGTGCCATCCCCCTGTCACCATGCCCTGTCCCCATCCCCACTGCCATCCCCACCCCAGTGCCATCCCCTGTCCCCATCCCCAGTGCCATCCCCATCCCCAGTGCCATCTCCTGTCCCCATTCCCAGTGCCATCCCCATCCCCTGTCCCCATCCCAATGCCATCCCCATCCCCAGTGCCATCCCCTGTCCCCATTCCCAGTGCCATCCCCATCCCAGTGCCATCCCCTGTCCCCATCCCCAGTGCCATCCCCTGTCCCCATCCCCATTCCCAGTGCCATCCCCATCCCCACTGCCATCCCCATCCCAGTGCCATCCCCATTCCCAGTGCCATCCCCTGTCCCTGTTCCCAGCCCCATTCCCACTCCCAGTGCTATTCCTGATCCTATCTCAGTTGTATCCTTGGTGCTGTTCCCGGTGCCATCCCATTCCCATTTTCCTGTTCACATTCCTGTTTTCCCATTCCTGACCACCATTCCCCCGTTCCCTGTTCCCATTCCCATTTTCCCGTTCCCCCATTCCTATTTCCATTTTCCCATTCCTATTCCCATATTCCCATTTCCCATTTCCATTTTCCCATTCCCATTCCCCATTCCCCTGTTCCCATTTCCATTTTCCCATTCCCTGTTCCCATTGCCCCATTCCATGTTCCTGTTTTTCCGTTCCCAGTTCCCATGTCCCTTGTCCCCATGTCCCCATGTCCCCATGTTCCCATGTTCCTATTCCTCCATTCCCCAATGTCCCCAATGTCCCCATGTTCCCATGTTCCTATTCCTCCATTCCCCAATGTCCCCACATCCCCGTGTCCCCGATGTCCCAATGTCCTCACGTCCTCCATGTCCTTATGTCCAGGTGTCCCCATGTCCCCAGTGTCCCCGCTGTCCCGTGTCCCCACTGTCCCTAATGTCCCCATCTCCCCAGTGTCCCCATTGTCCCCACTGTCCCCAATGTCCCTGATGTCCCCAATGTCCCCACTGTCGCCTCTGTCTCTCTGCAGCCGCCCTGGGCTCTGTCCCCAATGTCCCCACTGTCCCCAATGTCCCCAATGTCCCCGCTGTCTCTCCGCAGCCGCCCTGGGCTCTGTCCCCAGTGTCCCCACTGTCCTCAATGTCCCCGCTGTCCCCATGTCCCCGCTGTCCCCATGTCCCCAATGTCCCCACTATCCCCAATGTCCCCATGTCTCCACTGTCCCCAATGTCCCCAGTGTCCCCGCTGTCCCCAATGTCCCCATGTCCCCGCTGTCCCCAATGTCCCCATGTCCCCAATGTCCCCATGTCCCCACTATCCCCAATGTCCCCACTGTCCCCAATGTCCCCAGTGTCCCCATGTCCCCATGTCCCCAATGTCCCCACTATCCTCCATGTCCCCACTATCCCCAATGTCCCCGCTGTCCCCACTGTCCCCATGTCCCCATTCCCATGCCCCCAATGTCCCCACTATCCTCCATGTCCCCACTATCCCCAATGTCCCCACTGTCCGCACTGTCCCCATGTCCCCGCTGTCCCCAATGTCCCCAATGTCCCCACTGTCCCCCATGTCCCCAATGTCCCCACTATCCCCAATGTCCCCATGTCCCCACTATCCCCAATGTCCCCATGTCCCCACTGTCCCCACTGTCCCATGTCCCCGCTGTCCCCATGTCCCCACTATCGCCAATGTCCCCATGTCTCCACTGTCCCCATGTCCCCGCTGTCCCCATGTCCCCAATGTCCCCATGTCCCCTCTGTCTCTCCGCAGCCGCCCTGGGCTCTGTCCCCCATGTCCCCAATGTCCCCGCTGTCCCCAATGTCCCCATGTCCCCATCTCCATGTCCCCAATGTCCCCAGTGTCCCCATGTCCCCAATGTCCCCACTATCCCCAATGTCCCCATGTCCCCACTATCCCCATGTCCCCACTGTCCCCATGTCCCCGCTGTCCCCAATGTCCCCAATGTCCCCATGTCCCCACTATCCCCAATGTCCCCACTGTCCCCAATGTCCCTATGTCCCCACTATCCCCAATGTCCCCACTGTCCCCAATGTCCCTATGTCCCCACTATCCCCAATGTCCCCACTGTCCCCAATGTCCCTATGTCCCCGCTGTCCCCAATGTCCCCAATGTCCCCATGTCCCCTCTGTCTCTCCGCAGCCGCCCTGGGCTCTGTCCCCAGTGTCACCGTCCCGGGGCCGTGTCCCTGTCACCCCTCGGAGCGCCTGTCGCTGTTCTGCAGCTCCTGTGACACCCTCACGTGCTGCCAGTGCCACCTGGGCGCCCACCGCCACCACCCGTGAGTCCCGCCCCCTCATTTGCATGCCTCATTAGCGCTAATTAGCGCTGCAGGTTGATTACTCTTGTTAATTAATTATTCTCATATTTAATTATTGATATTATAACCAAAGCTCGTTAGTTGGGTGGGTTCTGACGGGTTGGGGAAGGTGGGAATTAATTAGCAGAGGGGCTCGAACTGGAGAGAGCTGATTGGTGACTAATCAATTAGCGATGTTACTGATTGCCTAAACTGATTTCGGTTTTAATCAATCTTAGTTGAGTTTTGTTTATGATTTTGCCAGGTTTTGCTGGTTTTGTTGCTGGTTTTTCTCTCATGTTGGTCAAACTTCTGGAGCAATCAATGAGTAATTTGATTCCTTACCTGAGTAGGCGTTTAATTAGCTGGTGACCTTATTAATTAGCTCCCTTCCTTGGTCATTAATGGTGCCAGAAGCATTTTTGTTAGTTAAGATCTAATGGAATTAAAGCAATTAGGGATTAAAGGACAGAATCTGTTACCTGGGGCGTCGAGTTAACTAAAACCCCTTAATCCACTGACCAAGTGAACGAGATAATTGATGCCAAATGGGGATTAATTAGCTTATTAATGTTTAATGAGCTTATAAACTGAATTTTGCGTTTTCCTCCCACCTTTTCCTCCCTTTTATTGCCCCTTTCCCTTTTCCATTTTCCCCTTTTTTCCTTTCTCCCTTTTCCCCTTGTTTTCCTTTCTCTTTTTTGCCTTTTCCAATTTTCCCTTTTTTCCCCTTTTTTCTTTCCTCCTTTTTCCCTTTTTCCCTTTCCCTTCCTTTTCTTTTTTTCTCCCTCTTTTTGTGCTCTTTCCTGTCCCTTTCCCCTCTTCCCTTTCTCTTTTCCTGTTCTCTTCCCACCCCTTTCCCCTCTCCCATTTTTCCCATTTCCCCATTTTCTCCCCATTTCTCCCTATTTCTCCCCATTTTCTCCCCATTTCTTCCAACTTAATTCTATTTTTCCCATTTTTCCCCATTTCTCCCTATTTTCTCCCTGTTTTTTACTGCTTTCTCCCCATTTGTCCCTGTTTTTCCCATTTTTTCCCATTTTCCCCAATTTCCCACATTTTTCCACATTTTCTCCTCATTTCCCCCATTTTCTCCCCGTTTTCCCCCATTTCTCCTTGTTTCTCCACATTTCCCCCCATTTCCCATAATTTCTCCCCTAATTTCCCCCATTTCTCCCCATTTTCCCACTGCTTTCCCGTTTTCTCCCCGTTTTTTTCCTGTTTTCTCCCCGTTTCTCCCCGTTTTTCCCCATTTTCTCCCTATTTCTCCCCATTTCTCCCTGTTTTTTCCCCATTTTCTCCCCATTTCTCCCCATTTTTTGCCATTTTCTCCCCATTTCACCCCATTTTCTCCCCATTTCCCCCCATTTCTCCCCATTTTCTCCCAATTTTTTGCCATTTTCTCCCCATTTTCCCCTATTTTCTCCCATTCATCCCCATTTCTCCCCATTTTCTCCCCATTTTCTCCCCGTTTTTTGCCATTTTCTCCCCATTTTCCCCTATTTTCTCCCCGTTTTCTCCCCATTTCTCCCCATTTTTTGCCATTTTCTCCCCATTTCACCCCATTTTCTCCCCATTTCCCCCCATTTCTCCCCATTTTCTCCCCATTTTCTCCCCATTTCCCCTCATTTCTCCCCATTCATCCCCATTTTCTCCCCATTTTCTCCCCATTTTCTCCCCATTTCCCCTCATTTCTCCCCATTTCTCCCCATTTTTTCTCTATTTTCTCCCTATTTCCCCCCATTTTCTCCCCATTTCTCCCCATTTTCTCCCCATTTCTCCCTATTTCCCCCCATTTTCTCTCTATTTCCCCCCATTTTCTCCCCATTTCCCCCCTATTTCCCCATTTCCCCGTTTCCCCCCCAGCTCCCAGCCCCTGGAGGAGGCCGTTCGCCAGCAGCGCTCGGCGCTCTCGTCCCTCCTGCAGCGCCTGGGTGACAAACACGCCGTGCTGCAGCGCTCCACCAAGGAGCTGCGCGCCTTGTGGGTGTCCCCACGTCCCCTCCCCGCTGTCCCCGGTGTCCCCAGTGTCCCCTGACCCCCCCGTGGTGTCCGGCAGCATCCGGCGCGTGTCGGACGTGCAGCAGCGCGTGCAGGTGGAGGTGAAGATGGCCATCCTGCAGATCATGAAGGAGCTCAACAAGCGCGGCAAGGTGCTGGTCAGCGACGCCCAGGTGAGCCGGGGGCCATCCCCGCGCGGTGACGGCGCGGTGACGGCGCGGTGACGGCGCCGTGTCCCCGCAGAGGGTGACGGAGGGGCAGCAGGAGCGGCTGGAGCGGCAGCACCGAGCGCTGAGCCGGGCGCAGCGGCAGCAGGAGCACGTCCTGCGCTTCACCGCCCGCGCCCTGGACGGCCCCCACGGCACCGCCCTGCTGCTCTCCAGGAGGCTGGTGAGGGGTGAAGGGCCCTGAAATCCCCCTCAGAGCATCCTCTAAGTCACCTCAGAGCATCCTCAAAATCCCCTCAGAGCATCCCTAAAATATCCCCAGAGCATCCTCAAAATCCCCTCAGAGCATCCCCAAAAAATCCCCCTCAGAGCATCCCTAAAATATCCCCAGAGCATCCTCAAAATCCCCTCAGAGCACCCCCAAAAAATCCCCCTCAGAGCATCCCTAAAATATCCCCAGAGCATCCTCAAAATCCCCCTCAGAGCATCCCTAAAATATCCCCAGAGCATCCTCAAAATCCCCTCAGAGCATCCTCAAAGTCACCTCAGAGCATCCTCAAAATCCCCCTCAGAGCATCCCCAAAATCAGCTCAGAGCACCCCCAAAATCCCCTCAGAGACACCCCCCAAAAAATCCCCCTCAGAGCACCCCTAAAATATCCTCAGAGCATCCTCAAAATCAGCTCAGAGCACCCCATAATCACCTCAGAGCATCCCTAAAATATCCCCAGAGACCCCCCCGAAAATTCCCCCTCAGAGCATCCCCAAAATGAGGTCAGAGCATCCCTAAAATCAGCTCAGAGCATCCCCAAAAAATCCCCCTCAGAGCATCTCTAAAATATCCTCAGAGCACCTCCAAAAATTCCCCCTCAGAGACACCCCCAAAATCCCCTCAGAGACACCCCCAAAATCCCCTCAGAGACCCCCAGACCAGCCCCTCACAGACCCCTGGGGGTGGCACTTGGGGACACTTGGGGACAGTTGGACAGAGGCTCTGCGCTCTTGGAGTGAAGCCAGCCCTGGGCTGTGCCTGGTGTCACCTGGGCTCAGGTGTCCCCTGTGTCTCCTGTTTTGGGGCTCAGGGGGTGACAGGACAGTTCCCAAGGGACAGTTTGTCCCCAAGTGTCCCCTGTGTCCCCTGCTGCCACTGGTGTCCCCATGGTGCTGTGGCCTGTCCATGGCAGATCCCCTGGAAACCCCTGGGAGGTGACAGCTGCCACCAGGGTGCCACATCCTGTCCCCGAGTCCTGTAGTCCCTTCACTGTGGTCCCACAGTGTCCCTGTGTGTCCCCTGGGTGTCCCTGGGGTGCTCTCTGCTGTCCCCTGGCTGTGCCCTGCCCCAGGCAGTGTCCCCCCATGTCCCCCGTGTCCCCCCGTGTCCCTACATGTCCCCTGTGTCCCCATGTATCCCCTGTGTCCCTCCGTGTCCCCACATGTCCTCTGTGTCCCCCATGTCCCCCTGTGTCTCCCCCGTGTCCCCCCCGTGTCCCCCGTGTCTCCCCCGTGTCCCCATGTGTCCTCCCGTGTCCCCCTGTGTCCCCCGTGTCCCCTGTGTCCCCACATCCCCCATGTCTCCCCATGTCCCTCTGTGTCCCCATGTCCCCCCATGTTCCCTGTGTCCCCTGTGTCCCCCATGTCCCCAAGTGTCCCGTGTCCCCTGTGACCCGATGTCCCCTATGTCCCCCCGTGTCCCCACGTGTCCCCTGTGTCCCCACGTGTCCCCGTGTCCCAGATCCAGGCACAGCTGCTGCGGGCGCTGCGGGTGATGGTGGAGCCCCCGGAGCCGCAGGGGGACATGAAATTCCAGTGGGACCTGCAGGCCTGGACCAAGAGCGCCGAGAGCTTCGGTGAGGGACACCTGGGGACAGCCAGGGGACACCTGGGGACAGCATGGGGACAGCCTGGGGACAGCCCAGGGACAGCCTGGGGACACCCGGGGACAGCCTGGGGACAGCCCAGGGACAGCCTGGGGACACCCGGGGACAGCCTGGGACAGCCCGGGGACAGCCAGGGGACACCCTGAGTGACAGCCGGGGGACAGCCTGGGGACAGCCAGGGGACAGCCTGGGGACAGCCTGGGGACAGCATGGGGACAGCCTGGGGACACCCGGGGACAGCATGGGGACAGCCTGGGGACAGCCTGGGACAGCCCGGGGACAGCCTGGGGACAGCCTGGGGACACCCGGGGACAGCATGGGGACAGCCTGGGGACAGCCTGGGGACAGCCAGGGGACAGCCTGGGACAGCCTGGGGACAGCCTGGGACAGCCTGGGGACACCCGGGGACAGCATGGGGACAGCCAGGGGACAGCCTGGGACAGCCTGGGGACAGCCTGGGACAGCCAGGGGACACCCGGGGACAGCATGGGGACAGCCTGGGGACAGCCTGGGGACACCCGGGGACAGCATGGGGACAGCCAGGGGACAGCCTGGGGACAGCATGGGGACACCCGGGGACAGCCTGGGGACAGCCTGGGACAGCCTGGGGACAGCCTGGGGACAGCCTGGGGACAGCCAGGGGACAGCATGGGGACAGCCTGGGACAGCCTGGGACAGCCCAGGGACAGCATGGGGACAGCCTGGGAACAGCCTGGGACAGCCTGGGGACAGCCTGGGGACAGCATGGGGACAGCCTGGGACAGCATGGGGACAGCCTGGGGACAGCCTGGGGACAGCCTGGGACAGCCTGGGGACAGCATGGGGACAGCATGGAGACAGCCTAGGGACAGCCAGGGGACAGCCTGGGGACAGCCAGGGGACACCCGGGGACAGCCTGGGGACAGCCAGGGGACAGCCTGGGACAGCCTGGGGACAGGCCGGGGACAGCCACAGACAAAGGGTGTCGTGTAACAAACGACATCAGGGAGCAGGATGTGGGGTGACAAAGGACGGGAGGGCAGGAGGTCCCTGTTTGCGGGGTGACAATGGTCAGGATGTCCCAGGGTGGGGGGTGACAAGGGACAGGATGTCCCAGGGTGGGGGTGACAAGGGACAGGATGTCCCAGAGTGGGGTTGACAAGGGACAGGAGATCCTGGGAAGGGATGACAAGGGACAGGGAGTCCCCGGGTGGGGAGGTGACAGGGACAAGATGTCCCGGGAAGGGATGACAGGGACAGGGAGTCCCAGGGAAGGGGTGACAAGGGACAGGATGTCCCAGGGAGGGGGTGACAATGGTCAGGGTCTCCCAGGGAAGGGGTGGCAGGGTCAGGATGTCCCAGGGTGGGGGTGACAAGGGACAGGAGATCCTGGGAAGGGGTGACAAGGGACAGGGAGTCCCCGGGTGGGGAGGTGACAGGGTCAGGATGTCCCAGGGTGGGGGTGACAAGGGACAGGAGATCCTGGGAAGGGGTGACAAGGGACAGGGAGTCCCAGGGAAGGGGTGACAGGGACAGGATGTCCCGGGGGAGGGGGGGGGTGACAATGGTCAGTATGTCCCCGGAAGGGGTGACAGTGCCCAGGGGGTGTCAGCGCACCCCAAGGCCACACTGACCCCCTCCCTCCCCCCCCAGGCACCATCATTTCGGAGCATCCCCTCCCCCCCTCGCTGAGCCCCCCGCCCTCGCTGAGCCCCCCCGCCGCCAGCCCCCGGGACCCCTCCCCCGCCTCACAGGTACTTGGGGGACATTTGGGGGGGTCCCAGCTCCTGGGGACCCCCCGGTGATGTCCCCCCACCCCGATGTCCTGCAGGGCCACCCCCAGGCCACGGTGGTCAGTGGGGGCCAGGTGGCCCCCGAGCTGCTGCTGCAGGGGCAGGAGCCCCCCTGGGCCCCCCCGTGTGGGGCTGAGGGGCTGGAGTGTCCCCCCGAGCTGTCCCCTCCCCACCTGGACCCACAGCCAGCTGGGACCCCCGAGCTGGGTGAGTGAGGGGACACAGGGAGCGGGGACAGGGGACAGGGATGGCGCTGACGGCGTGTTTGTCACCAGCCACCAGCCTCCCCGAGAGCGCCGGCACCGGAGCGAGGAGGTGAGTCCGGAGATTGTCCTTGTCCCTTGTCACCTCCCCTGGGACTCCTGTGCCTTGTCACCCCTCTGGGACAACCTGTCCTTTGTCATTTCTCCTTGTCCCCCTGTCCTTTGTCATTGGTCCTTGTCCCTAGTCACCTCTCCTGGGACTCCCTGTCCCTTGTCACCCCTCTGGGACTCCCTGTCCTTGGTCATTTGTCCTTGTCCCTCTGTCTTTTGTCACTGGTCCTTGTCCCTTGTCACCTCCCCTGGGACTCCTGTGCCTTGTCACCCCTCTGGGACAACCTGTCCTTTGTCACCCCCAACCTGGTCCCTCCCGTCCCTTGTCACCTCCCTGGGACTCCCTGTCCTTTGTCACCTCCAACCTGGTCCCTCCTGTCCCTTGTCACCTCCACTGGGACTCCCTGTCCTTTGTCATTGGTCCTTGTCCCTTGTCACCTCTCCTGGGACTCCCTGTCCCTTGTCACCCCCAGGCTGGCCCCCCCTGTCCCTTGTCACCCCCCTTGTCCCCAGGGTGACATTGGGGGTGTCCCAGAGCCCCCCTGGCTGCCCTGACGGCCCCTCTCCCGTTATCCAGGAGGAGACTCGGGAATTCTCCCAGGGAGGAGAAGTTCGTTAAGAAGCTGCTCATTAAGCGGTAATTAAAGGCTGGGGACACCTCTGTCCTTTGTCACCTCTGTCCAGGGCCACCTGCAGCCCCTCCCATCCCATCCCTTCCTAAAGGTCCCTTGGCCAGGATGTCCCTGTCCCCTGTTCCTGGGGTCCCCCCGTGCCAAGGGTTGGTCAAGACCCCCCAAACCTTGTCCCCAACGCTCCTGAGGGCTGTCACTGTCCCTTGTCCCCTGTCCCCAGTGCTCCTGAGCCCTGTCACTGTTCCTTGTCCCCTGTCCCCAATGCTCCTGAGCCCTGTCACTGTCCCTTGTCCCCTGTCCCCAACACTCCTGAATCCTGTCACTGTCCCTGGGTTCCCCCTGTCCCCAACACTCCCAAGCCCTGTCACTGTCCCTTGTCCCCTGTCCCCAACACTCCTGAGACCTGTCACTGTCCCTTGTCCCATCCCCAACACTCCTGAGCCCTGTCACTTGTCACTGTCCCTGGGCCCCCCTGTCCCAATGTCCCCAGGCACCTGCAGCCCCCGGCCCCCAGGCCGTGTCCCCGGGGCTGTGGGTGTCCCCCAGCCGTGTCCCCGGGGCTGTGGGTGTCCCCCAGGGCTGTGGGTGTCCCCCAGCCGTGTCCCTGGGGCTGTGGGTGTCCCCCAGCCGTGTCCCCGGGGCTGTGGGTGTTCCCCAGCCGTGTCCCCGGGGCTGTGGGTGTCCCCCAGCCGTGTCCCCGGGGCTGTGGGTGTCCCCCAGCCGTGTCCCCGCTGTCCCCGCAGGAGGGGCCCCCCCGGGGCTCAGGGCAGCCCCCGGCTCCCCAAGGAGCCCCGCGTGAGCCTCGAGCGCCTGCAGCTGGACCTGGAGCTGGACCCGGCGCAGCCGCCCGAGTTCCGCATCTTCCCGGGGCCCTCGGCCGAGGAGTTCAGCGTCATCGTCATCGAGCAGGGGACAGCGGGGACAGAGGGGACAGAGGGGATGGAGGGGACAGCAGTGACAGAGGGGACAGCAGGGACGGCGGGGACGGCGCAGCCACACGGAGCCCTCCCTGTCAAGGTGAGTGTCCCCTGTGTCCCCTCCCGTGTCCACTGTCTCCTCCCCACCCAGTGAGTGTCCCCTGTGTCCCCTCCCATGTCCACTGTCCCCTCCCTGCCCAGTGAGTGTCCCCTGTGTCCCCTCCAGTGTTCACTGTCCCCTCCCTGCCCAGTGAGTGTCCCTTGTGTCCCCCTCCAGTGTCCACTGTCCCCTCCAGTGTCCACTGTCCCCTCCCTGCCCAGTGAGTGTCCCTTGTGTCCCCCTCCAGTGCCCACTGTCCCCTCCCCACCCAGTGAGTGTCCCCTGTGTCCCCTCCAGTGTTCACTGTCCCCTCCCTGCCCAGGGAGTGTCCCCTGTGTCCCCTCCAGTGCCCACTGTCCCCTCCAGTGCCCACTGTCCCCTCCCTGCCCAGTGAGTGTCCCCTGTGTCCCTCTCCCATCCAAGTGAGTGTTCCATGTCCCTCTCCCTGTCAAGATGAGGGTCTCCCGTGTTCCCCTCCACTGTCCCCTTCCCCATCCAGGTGAGTGTCCCCAGTGTCTGTCCCCATCCCCTTTGTCCCCTTCCCCATCCAGGTGAGTGTCCCCCGTGTCCCCCCCCTTGTCAAGGTGAGGGTCCCCCGTCCCTGACCGCGTCCCCGTGTGCAGGAGGAGCAGCAGGAGTCGCCCATTGGGGACACTGGGGACACCAAACCCGTGGGGCTGCTGCCCCCTCCCCCGGGGGAGCCGGGCGCTGCCCCGGGCTCGTCCCCCGGCCCGGGGGGGCTCCTGCTGCTCCCGGGGGGGGCTCCCGGGGGTCTCGTGCTGCCGCGTGTGCGGCCAGGCCGGGGCCGTGGTGATGTGTGACCGCTGCCAGCGCTGCTTCCACCTGCACTGCCACCTGCCCGCCCTGCAGGACGTGCCCAGGTACAGCATCTGCCGGGATCCACCGGGATCTGCTGCCCCTCTGCTGGCCCTGGGCCCCGGGATCCACTGCCCTGTGTCACCTCCCCGAGTTCCCAATGTCCCTGGGATCCACTGCCCTGTGTCACCTCCCTGAGTCCCCCCAATGTCCCTGGGATCCACTGCCCTGTGTCACCTCCCTGAGTCCCCCAATGTCCCTGGGATCCACTGCCCTGTGTCACCTCCCCGAGTTCCCAATGTCCCTGGGATCCACTGCCCTGTGTCACCTCCCCGGGATCTGTTGGGATCCACTGCCTGGTGTCACCTCCCTGAGTCCCCAGTGTCCCTGGGATCCACTGCCCTGTGTCACCTCCCCGGGATCTGTTGGGATCCACTGCCTGGTGTCACCTCCCTGAGTCCCCAATGTCCCTGGGATCCATTGCCCTGTGTCACCTCCCCGGGATCTGTTGGGATCCACTGCCCTGTGTCACCTCCCTGGGATCTGTTGGGATCCACTGCCCTGTGTCACCTCCCCGAGTTCCCAATGTCCCTGGGATCCACTGCCCTGTGTCACCTCCCTGAGTCCCCCAATGTCCCTGGGATCCACTGCCCTGTGTCACCTCCCCGAGTCCCCAGTGTCCCTGGGATCCACTGCCCTGTGTCACCTCCCCGGGATCTGTTGGGATCCACTGCCCTGTGTCACCTCCCTGAGTCCCCCAATGCCCCTGGGATCCACTGCCCTGTGTCACCTCCCCGAGTTCCCAATGTCCCTGGGATCCACTGCCCTGTGTCACCTCCCTGAGTCCCCAGTGTCCCCGGGATCCACTGCCCTGTGTCACCTCCCTGAGTCCCCCAATGCCCCTGGGATCCACTGCCCTGTGTCACCTCCCTGAGTCCCCAGTGTCCCTGGGATCCATTGCCCTGTGTCACCTCCCCGGGATCTGTTGGGATCCACTGCCCTGTGTCACCTCCCTGAGTCCCCCAATGTCCCTGGGATCCACTGCCCTGTGTCACCTCCCCGAGTTCCCAATGTCCCTGGGATCCACTGCCCTGTGTCACCTCCCCGGGATCTGTTGGGATCCACTGCCCCATGTCACCTCCCTGAGTCCCCAATGTCCCTGGGATCCACTGCCCTGTGTCACCTCCCTGAGTCCCCCAATGTCCCTGGGATCCACTGCCCTGTGTCACCTCCCCGGGATCTGTTGGGATCCAGTGCCCTCTGTCACCTCCCTGAGTCCCCAGTGTCCCTGGGATCCACTGCCCCATGTCACCTCCCTGAGTCCCCCCAATGTCCCTGGGATCCTCTGCCCTGTGTCACCTCCCCGAGTTCCCAATGTCCCTGGGATCCACTGCCCTGTGTCACCTCCCTGAGTCCCCCCAATGTCCCTGGGATCCATTGCCCTGTGTCACCTCCCCGGGATCTGTTGGGATCCACTGCCCTGTGTCACCTCCCTGAGTCCCCCCAATGTCCCTGGGATCCATTGCCCTGTGTCACCTCCCCGGGATCTGTTGGGATCCACTGCCCTGTGTCACCTCCCTGAGTCCCCCAATGTCCCTGGGATCCACTGCCCTGTGCCACCTCCCTGAGTCCCCCAATGTCCCTGGGATCCACTTCGCTGTGTCACCTCCCCGGGATCTGTTTGGATCCACTGCCCTGTGGATCAGCTGGCGCCTCTTGGATCCTGAGATCTCCTGTCCCTGGTCCCCCTGGGACTCCCCCCCACTGACCCCAAATCTCATGGGACAGCCCCTCCCCTCCATCCCGGCCCCCTGGGGGTCCCCAGGTGCTGATCCCATTCCTGATCCCTCAATCCCAGACCCGTGGGAGTCTCCAGGGGCCAATCCCATGGGATCCCATTTGCAATCCCATGAGATCTTGTTCCCTGTCCCTCAACCCCAGACCCCCAGGGGTCTCCAGGGGCCAATGCCATGGGATCCAGTTCCCAATCTCGTTCCCAGCCCCTCAGTCCCAGACCCCTCGGGTGTCTCTGGGCACCAATCCCACGGGATCCCGTTCCCAATCCCACGGGATCCCGTTCCCAATCCCATGGGATCCTGTTCCCAATCCCATTGGATCCTGTTCCCAATCCCACGGGATCCTGTTCCCAATCCCACGGGATCCCGTTCCCGCAGCCCCGAGTGGACGTGTTTGCTGTGCCAGGAGCTTTCCCCTCCCAGCCCAGACACGGAGCAGGGCCCTCCCCACAAGCTGAGCCCCCAGGACCAGCAGGTGAGAGTGGGGCCCTCCTGGGGGAATCCGGGGGGATCCAGCCACTCCCAGGGGGATCCGGCCACTCCCAGAGGTGATCCAGCTGCTCCCAGGGGTGATCCAGCTGCTCCTAGAGGGAATCCAGCTGCTCCCGGGGGGATCCAGCTGCTCCCAGGAGTGATCCAGCCACTCCCGGGGGATCCAGTCACTCCCAGGGGTGATCCAGCCTCTCCCGGGGTGATCCAGCCGCTCCCACCGGGATCTCATCACCCCCAACCCCACAGAGGTGCGAGTTCGTCCTGCTGGAGCTGCTGTGCCACGAGCCCTGCCGGCCCCTGCAGCGCCTCTCCAGCTCCCTGGTGAGCCCGCTGGGGATCGGGGATCTGCCGTGGGATCCGCTGCCCCTCCAGGGATCCCCCGGGATCCCTGACCCCGCTCCCCGCCCCGCAGGACGGCCACGACGCCATCGACCTGACGCTGATGCGGGCGCGGCTGCAGGAGAAGCTGAGCCCGCACTACGGCAGCCCCGAGGAGTTTGCTCGTGACGGCTGGCGCCTGCTGCGGCAGTTCCACCGCCTCACCGAGGTCTGGGCGCCGCCTGCGGGGGCCGGGGGCGTCCCCGGGGGGGGTCAGCCCCTCTGGAATTCCGCTTTTCCCCCTCAGGACAAGGCGGACGTCCAGTCCATCCTGGAGCTGCAGCGTTTCCTCGAGAGCCGCCTCAGCGCCGTCTTCGGGGATCAGAAGTTCTCGCGGCTGATGGTGGATCCTGAGGAAGCCCTGGAGCTGTCCCCAGGCTCCTGATGCCTCCTTTGGAGGGGCTGAAACCCCTCTCAGGACGCCCATATTCCCCCCGGGGTCCTGGTTCCCCTTCACGGTTCCGTTTTCCCCCCGGATCCTGCCCCAGAGCCTCCCAGGACATGGGGGTGTCCCTGTCCCTCCTTATCCCGGGCTCATGTGAGAAAATGAAGATCTGCCTCATCCTCCTGGATTTTCCCTCCTTTGAGTGCTTGAATTTGATCTGGATTCTCCCTCACTTTGGGGCTGGATTTGACCTGGATCTCTGGGACCCTCCCTCATTTCGGGTCTGGATCGACCCCTGTGCCCCCCATTTTCCCTTGTGCTGCCGCGCCGCTTCCATCCACGCTGCCCCGGGCCGAGCTGGGAGCAGACGGGCTGGAGCCGGGGCGGGCAGCGCTGAGAGGGAAGGGGCCGGGCCCAGTTTGGCCCCGCGGGAGGCACTGGGAGGGGAAACTGGGCCCAGTCCAGCCCCGGTACCAAAGATGGCGGCGCCCACAGGGAGAATGGCCTCGAGCCCCACCCCCGGCGCAGGATTGGCTGATGGCAGCCGGAAACACCCGAAGTGTTCCGGAAAGAGCCGAGGGGCCGAAATCGTTCTTTTTCGGAGTGCCTCGCTCCGCCTCCTTTTCCGGAAAAACCCGAAGTGTTCCGGAAAGCCCCGAAGGCGGGGGGTGGGTGGGTCGAAGCACCGGAACGAGTCGATTTCTTCCGGAAGAAGCCGAAGCGCCCTCGGCCCGCCCGAGTCTTTCCAGACAGTCCTGAGGGGCCCCGAACCGCCCCTTCCGGAGACCCCCGGGCCGCCCCCGCTCCCTCCCTTCCGGAGATCCCCGAAGCCATTCCGGAAACTCCGGAAGCGGTTCCCAAGCGGCGCCCGCCAACCCCGAGGCCGTTCCGCAAGCCCCCGAAACGGTCCCGCCGCAGCTCCGGGAGTTGCCAGGCGACTCCGGAGTTTGCCGAGACATTCCGAAGCCGTCCGGAGGTTTCCAAAGCGATTCCAGAGACGCACGAAGCGGCCCCAGAGATTGCCCAGCGGTTCCGAAGCGGCTCCGGAAAGTCCCGAACCGCCTCCCTTTTTTTTCCGGAGATCTCCGGAAGGTTTCGAGCGGCTCCGGACATCCCTGAGACCGTTCCGCAAAGTCCCGAGACGGTTCCGAAGCGGTTCCGGAGAGCCCCGAGGCGGCTCCGGAAGTTACCAAGCGACTCCGGAGGTTCCCGAAGCGGTTCCGGAAACAGCCGAAGTCGTTCCGACGCAATTCCGGAGCTGCCCGAACCATCTCCGGAGCTTCCCGAAGCGCTCCCGGAAGTTGCCGAGGTGTTGTGAAGCGGCTCCGGAAGTTGCCGAGCGGCTCCGGAAGTTGCCGAGCCGGCCGGCCCTCAGCGCTCGCCCCCGGCCCCCGTCGCCCCCGGACCCCCCGAACCGGAGCCGCCGCCGGCCCGGCCCCGCTCCCTCGGCCCCGGGGGGGGCCCGGACCCGCCCCGGCCCCGCCGCCCCGGCCCGGCAGGATGATCAAGCTCTTCTCGCTGAAGCAGCAGAAGAAGGAGGAGGAATCGGCGGGCGGCACCAAGAGCTCCAGCAAAAAGGCCTCGGCCGCGCAGCTCCGCATCCAGAAAGGTGTGGGGGGAGGCGGCGGGCCCGGGCCGGGCCGAGCGTGGGGCCCTCATGGCGGGCAGGGACTGGGCTCGTTAACGGCCCCGGGGCGGTCCGGTACCGGCTCCAGCGGGGCCGCCGTGGGGGCCGGTAATGGGGCCGCTTGGCCTTCGGTACTGGTCCCAGTTAGGCCTCGGTGAGGGGCAGGTACTGGTCCCAGTAGGGCCTCAGTGGGGGTCACATACTGGTCCCAGTAGGGGTCACACACTAGTCCCAGTAAGGCCTTGGTGAGGGGCAGGTACTGGTCCCGACTGGGGTCACACACTGGTCCCAGTTAGGCCCCATCAGCGATCACATCCTGGTCCTAGTAGGGCCTCAGTGGGGTCAGATACTGGTCCCAGTAGGAATCACATACTGGTCCCAGTTAGTCCCCGGTTGGGGTGACACACTGGTCCCAGCAGGGCCTCAGTGAGGGCGAGATACTGGTCTCAATAGGGGCCACATACTAGTCCCAGTAGGAATCTCATACTGGTCCCAGTTATGTCCCAGTAAGGGTCACATACTGGTCCCAGTAGGAATCTCATACTGGTCCCAGTTATGTCCCAGTAAGGGTCACACACTGGTCCCAGCAGGGCCTCAGTGAGGGTGAGATACTGGTCTCAGTGAGGGTCACACACTGGTCCCAGTAGGGGTCAGGGACTGGTCCCAGTGAGGCTGGGGTGAGTGTCCCAGTATGGTCCCAGTGAGGGGCTGGGATCATGGAGTTGTTGTCATGGCCGTGTCACCTGTGTGTCCCCTGTGCCACCCTGTGTGTCCCCATGTCCCTGTGTGTCCCCCATGTGTCCCCACGTGTCCCTGCATGTCCCCCGTGTGTCCCCACGTGTCCCTACATGTCCCCCGTGTGTCCCCACGTGTCCCCATGTCCCTGTGTGTCCCCCATGTGTCCCCACGTGTCTCCATGTCCCTGTGTGTCCTCACATGTCCCCCACGTGTCCCCCATGTGTCCCCACATGTCCCCATGTCCCTGTGTGTCCCCACGTGTCCCCACGTGTCCCGTTTGTCCCCAGACATCAACGAGCTGAACCTGCCCAAGACGTGTGAGATCGACTTCTCCGACCAGGACGATCTGCTGCACTTCCGGCTGCTCATCTGCCCCGACGAGGTGGGGACACCCCTGTCACCTCCCTGTGTCACCTGGGACCCCCTGTCACCTCCCTGTGTCACCTGGGACACCCCTGTCACCTCCCTGGGACCCCCCTGTCACCTCTGCCACCTCCCTGTGTCACCTGGGACACCCCTGTCACCTCGCTGTGACACCCCTGTCACCTCCCTGGGACCCCCCTGTCACTTCCCTGTGTCACCTGGGACACCCCTGTCACCTCCCTGTGTCACCTCCCTGGGACACCTCCCGGTGTCACCTCTGCCACCTCCCTGTGTCACCTGGAACACCCCTGTCACCTCACTGTGACACCTCTGTCACCTCCCTGGGACACCTGGGACACGCCTGTGACGCCTGTGCCACCTCCTGTGTCACCTCCTGTGTCACCTGTGACATGTGGGACAACCCTCTTGTCACCTGTGCCACCTCCCTGGAGTCCCTTGCTCGGTCTGCCCTGATGAGATGGCCACTGTCCCCTCCTGTCCCTGTCCCTTTCCCTGTCCCCTCCTGTCCCTGTCCCTGTCCCTTTCCCTGTCCCTGTCCCTTTCCCTGTCCCTGTCCTGTCCCCTCCTGTCCCTTTCCCTGTCCCCTCCTGTCCCTGTCCTGTCCCCAGTGTCCCCTCGGTGACATTTCTCTGTCCCCCAGGGTTTCTACAAGGGCGGCAAATTCGTCTTCAGCTTTAAGGTCAGTGCTGGGCCACCAAACCCCCCCTGTGGCCACCAAACCCCTCCTGTGGCCACCAAACCCCCCCTGTGGCCACCAAACCCCTCCTGTGGCCACCAAACCCCTCCTGTGGCCACCAAACCCCTCCTGTGGCCACAAACCCCTCCTGTGGCCACCAAACCCCTGCCATGGCCACCAAACCCCCCCTGTGGCCACCAAACCCCTCCTGTGTCCACCAAACCCCTCCTGTGACCACCAAACCCCTCCTGTGGCCACCAAACTCCTGCCATGGCCACCAAACCCCCTTCGGTGGCCACCAAACCCCTGCCATGGCCACCAAACCTCCCCTGTGGCCACCAAACTCCCTCCTGTGGCCACCAAACCCCTGCCATGGCCACCAAACCCCTGCCATGGCCACCAAACTCCCTCCTGTGGCCACCAAACCCCCCCCTGTGGCCACCAAACCCCCCCCTGTGGCCACCAAACCCCCCCTGTGGCCACCAAACCCCTCCTGTGGCCATCAAACCCCCCCTGTAGCCACCAAACTCCCTTCTGTGGCCACCAAACCCCTTCTATGGCCACCAAACCCCCCCTGTGGCCACCAAACCCCTGCCATGGCCACCAAACCCCTGCCATGGCCACCAAACCCCTCCTTTGCCCCCGTGGTGGCCCCGCGGTGACACTGGTGGCCCCTGGATGGCCCCACGGTGATGCTGGTGGCCCCAGGGTGGCCCTGGTGGCCCTGATGGCCCCATGGTGACACTGGTGGCCCTGGTGGCCCCTGGGTGGCCCCACGGTGACGCTGGTGGCCCCAGGGTGGCCCTGCTGGCCTGGCAGTGACGTTTGTGGCCCCAGGGTGGCCCTGGTGGCCTGGCAGTGACCTTGGTGGCCCCGTGGTGACCACGGTGTCCCCAGGTGGGCCAGGGCTACCCGCACGACCCGCCCAAGGTGAAGTGTGAGACGATGGTTTATCACCCCAACATCGACCTGGAGGGCAACGTCTGCCTCAACATCCTCAGGTGGGCTACCGACACACCTGGGGGGGCTACCGACACACCTGGGGGGCTACCGACACACCTGGGGGACAGTGACACACCTGGGGGGCTACTGACACACCTGGGGGGGCTACTGACACACCTGGGGGGCTACCGACACACCTAGGGGACAGTGACACACCTGGGGGACAGTGACACACCTGGGGACAGTGACACACCTGGGGACAGTGACACACCTGAGGGACGGTGACACACCTGGGGGACAGTGACACACCTGGGGACAGTGACACACCTGGGGGACAGTGACACACCTGGGGGGGCTACCGACACACCTGGGGGGGCTACTGACACACCTGGGGGGGCTACCGACACACCTGGGGGACAGTGACACACCTGGGGGGGCTACTGATACACCTAGGGGACAGTGACACACCTGGGGGACAGTGACACACCTGGGGACAGTGACACACCTGGGGGGGCTACCGACACACCTGGGGGGCAGTGACACACATGGGGGACAGTGACACACCTGGGGGCTACTGACACACCTGGGGGGCTACCGACACACCTGGGGATGATAGTGACACACCTGAGGGTGACAGTGACACACCTGGGGGGGGCTACCGACACACCTGGGGGACAGTGACACACCTGGGGGGGCTACCGACACACCTGGGGGGGCTACTGACACACCTGGGGGACAGTGACACACCTGGGGGACAGTGACACACCTAGGGGGTACTGACACACCTGGGGGGACAGTGACACACCTGGGGGACAGTGACACAGCTGGGGACACACCTGGGGGGACAGTGACACACCTGGGGGGACAGTGACACACCTCGGGGGGGCTGTTGGTGTCTGGCCACCTGCTGGTGGCCGTGGTGACCATTGGTAGTGGCTGTGGTGGTCACAGTGGCCGCACTGACCGCTGGCTATGGTGACCTTGGTGACCATGGTGGCCGTGGTGGCCATGTGGTGACCATGGTGGCCATGTGGTGACCATGGTGGCCGTGTGGTGGCCGTGGTGGTTGTGGTAACCATGGTGGCCGTGGTGGCCATGTGGTGACCATGATGGCCGTGTGGTGACCCTGGTGGCCATGGTGGCCATGTGGTGGCCGTGGTGACCATGGTGACCATGAGGTGACCATGGTGGCCGTGTGGTGACCATGGTGGCCATGTGGTGGCCGTGGTGACCATGGTGACCATGAGGTGACCATGGTGGCCATGGTGGCGAGGAGGTGACCATGGTGGCCGTGTGGTGACCATGGTGGCCATGAGGTGACCATGGTGGCCATGGTGGCCATGAGGTGACCATGGTGGCCGTGTGGTGACCATGGTGGCCATGTGGTGGCCGTGGTGACCATGGTGACCATGCGGTGACCATGGTGACCATGGTGGCCGTGTGGTGACCATGGTGGCCATGCGGTGACCATGGTGGCCATGGTGGCCATGCGGTGACCATGGTGGCCGTGTGATGGCCATGGTGACCATGAGGTGACCCTGGTGGCCATGGTGGCCGTGTGGTGACCATGGTGGCCATGAGGTGACCATGGTGACCATGGTGGCCATGCGGTGACCATGGTGGCCGTGTCGTGACCATGGTGACCATGAGGTGGCCATGGTGGCCGTGGTGACCGCCCTGCCCGCTGTCCGCAGGGAGGACTGGAAGCCGGTGCTGACCATCAACTCCATCATCTACGGCCTCCAGTACCTGTTCCTGGTGAGCGCCCCTGGGGGCACCTGGGGACACCTGGGGGGCCTGGGGACCTGCCTGGGGACACACCTGGGGGCGGCCTGGGGGGTTTGGGGGCACCTGGAGGGCTTGGGGACACACCTGGGGGACACTTGGGGAGTTTGGGGACACCTGAGGATGCCTGGGGACACCTGGGGACACACCTGGGGTGGCCTGGGGGGGTTTGGGGGCACCTGGAGGGCTTGGGGACACACCTAGGGAACTTGGGGGCATACAGGGGGGCACCTGGGGGGTGTTTGGGGGCATCTTGGGGACACACCTGGAGGGCTTGGGGACACAGGGACACACCTGGGGACATGGGGACACCTGGGGACACCTGGTGGCCTTGGGGACACCTGGGAGGGCTCAGGGCTCCCCGGGGCCGTTCAGGGTTTCTGGAGCTTCCCCCTCCCGATTTTGGGGTCACCCCAAAGCCCGGGGGGGGGGGTTTAGTGTCCCCAAAGCCTGAGGTGTCCCCAAAATGGCAGCCAGACCTGGGGGTGTCCCAAAAATGGGGTCTGGGGTCCCCCAACCCCACCCCAAAAACCGATCAAAGGGAGCCAGACCCCAAACGGGGCTCCGGGGGGTTTTGGGGTCTCCCCAAAAATTTTGGGTGCCCTAAATCCCAAATTTCCCCCAAAGAGGAGCCGAACCCTGAGGACCCCCTGAACAGAGGAGTCAAACCCCAAATAAGACTTCAGGGGGATTTGGGAGGGGGTTAAAGGGTTTGGGGTGTCCCCACCCACATTTTGGGGTTCGGGTGTCCTCACCCACATTTTGGGGTCCCCCTAAACCCCAGATTTCCCCCTGGAAAGGAGCTGAACCCTGAGGACTCTCTGAACAGAGGAGCCAGACCCAAAATAAGACTTCAGGGGGATTTGGGAGGGCGTTAAAGGGTTTTGGGGTGTCCCCACCCACATTTTGGGGTGACCTAAATCCCGAATTTCCCCCCAAAAAGGAGCCGAACCCCGAGGACCCCCTGAACAAGGAGGCGGCCGAGGTCCTGCAGAGCAACCGGCGCCTCTTCGAGCAGAACGTGCAGCGCTCGCTCCGGGGCGGCTACGTGGGGGCCACCTACTTCGAGCGCTGCCTCAAGTGACCCCAAAACCCCACTAAAATACCCCCAAAAAAACCCTCCCCCCCAGAAAAAAACCCAAATCCAGAGATCCGCCCCAAACCCGACCCCACAAATCTCCCCTTGGCTGTGTCGGGGGTTGTGGGGTTTTGCCGAGCGCTGCCTGGAGTGACCCTCCCCGAAAAATATCCCCCCACCCCCCCAAAAAAAAACCACCCTAAAACTGCCTGAGCTGCCCCTAAAAATACCCCAGGGGATCATCCCTTCCTGAAAAAACCCCAAAACTCCCCCAAAAAACCAACTGGGATCTGTCTCTGAGGGGTGGTTTGGGGTTTGCTGAGCCCCGAGTGCTGGCTGGAGTGACCCCCTAAAAACCCCCCAAAAAACCATAAAAATCTTCTCCCAAAAAACCCTCAAAACTGACTAAGCCCCCCCCCCAAAAAAACCCAGAACTGCCTGGGCCACCCCCCAAAAAAACCCTAAAACTGCCTGAGCCGCCCTGAACCGACCCCGGAGTCCCCAGACCGATTTTGGGGGATTTCTGGTGGGGGGATTTTGGGGCCGCTGATCCCGAGCGCTGCCTGGAGTGAGCCCCCCCCCCCCAAATAACCCAAAAATAACCCAAAAAACCCCAAAATCCCAAACCTGGGCCCCCCAAACCAACCCAACCCCTCCTGGGGGGTTCCTGGGGGTCACTGACCGCAAAGTGACCCCCAAAAACCCTCCAGGGCCACCCCCTCTCTAAAAAAAAACCAACCCAAAAAGCCCCAAAATCCCAAAACTGACTGGGGGGAGGGGGGGGGGGGGCACTGACCTCGAGTGACCCCTCCCCAAAAAACCCCAAATCCCCCCAAAAAACCCCAAAATCCCCCTGGGGGGGGGGGGGCGTGGGGGTCACTCCCTTCAGCGCTGCCTTGAGGGACCCCCCCAAAATTCCCCCCAAATCCCCCCAAATTCCCACCCCCCCTATTTATTCCCCCCGGGGGCGGGGCAGCCCCTCCCCCGCCCCTCCCCTCCCCAGCGCTGCTCGGGCCCAGATTAAAGAGCCAAGGGACTGGTTTGGACTGGTCTGGGCTGGTTTAGACTGGTTTTGGCTGGTTTGGATTGGTTTGAGTTGCTTTGGGCTGGTCTGGACTGGTTTTGGCTGGTTTTTGTTGGTTGGGTTGGTTTGGGCTGGTTTAGACTGGTTTTGGCTGGTTTGGATTGTTTGGGCTGGATTGGACTGGTTTAGGCTGGTTTGAGCTGGTTTGGACTGGTTTGGGCTGTTCTGAGCTGGGAAGGGGCAGGACTGGTTATACTGGTTAAACTGGGTTATACTGGGTTGCACTGGTTTCTACGGGAGGGTGTTACTAGTTATACTGGGTCATACTGGGAGAGATCAGTGGATGTTACTGGTTATACTGGTTTATACTGGAGGAGGGTGTTACTGGTAGCAACTGGTTTATACTGGGTTATACTGGGAGGGGGGCGTGAGTGTCACTGGTTAAACTGAGACGGGCCCAGTTCCATTTCTCGGAGTCCCCAGTCCGCCCAGTCTGTCCAGTTCCCAATCCCAGTCCGCCCAGTTCCCAATCCCAGTCTGCCCAGTTCTCACTCCCAGTATTCCCACTTCTCACTCCCAGTATTCCCAGTTCTCACTCCCAGTATTCCCAGTTCTCACTCCCAGTCCACCCAGTTCTCACTCCCAGTATTCCCAGTTCTCACTCCCAGTCCGCCCAGTTCTCACTCCCAGTCCTCCCAGTTCTTACTCCCAGTATTCCCACTTCTCACTCCCAGTATTCCCACTTCTCACTCCCAGTATTCCCAGTTCCCAATCCCATCATTCCCAGTTGCTCACAGCTTGCCTGACACTCCCAGACCGCCAGGTGTCGCTGTTCGGGGCGGAGCCACACCACTCTCAGTGCCCTCACCGGAAGTGGCCGCTCTGACCATTCCTCTCGCTGCCCCCACCGGAAGTGGGCGCACCAGCCGCTCTCTGTGGTTCGCCCCGCCCTTCCCTGCGGCGCCGTCACGTGACCGAAACTCGCCCAGTGTCACGTGATCGGAACCGCGCGTGACGTCACTGTTTGCGGAAGTGCCCGGGAGGAGCCGGGTGAGGGCCGGGGGCGTTCGGGGGCGATTTGGGGACATTTGGGGACGATTTGGGGACCTTTGGGGGGAATCAAGGGCTCCGGGGGGCGCTTGGGGCGGGTTTCAGGAGATTTGGGCGGATTTCGGGAGCCGGGAGCGGCTCCCGGGGGGGGCTGAGGGGACAGCGGGGGCTGTGGGACGGGCCAGGCGTCCCCGTGTCACCTCCCTGTGCCCTGCCCGTGTCCCTGTCACCTCCCTGTCCGCTCCCCGTGTCCCTGTCCCCCCGTCTGTCCCCGATGTCCCTTCTGGGCCCCAGGTGTCCGTGTCCCCCCCCGTGTCCCTCGGTGTCCCTCCCGTGTCGCCTGTCCCCAGTCTCCAGGTGCCACCCCGTCCCCGTGTCCCCCCATGTCCGTGTCCCCACCTGTGTCCCCAGTGGTCCCAGGTGTCCCACAGGTGTCCCCAGCACCCCATCGGTGTCCCATGAGCGTCTCCAATGTCCCGTCGGTGTCCCCAATGTCCCGAGGTGTCACACAGGTGTCTCCAATGTCCCGTCGGTGTCCCCAGTGTCCCGAGGTGTCACACAGGTGTCTCCGATGTCCCCAGGTGTCCCCAGAGTCCCCCCAGAGCTGCTCTTTGGCTGCTGGAGGAGCTGCTGAGGCAGAGCCAGTGGGAGCTGCACCGTGTCCCATCGGTGTCCCCAGTGTCCCATTGGTGTCCCCAGTGTCCCATTGCTGTCCCCAGTGTCGCCTGAGTGTCCCTGAGTGCCTTTCTGGGCATCAGAAGACTCCGGAGGAGCTGCTGAGGCAGAACCAGCAGGAGCTGGCCTGTGTCCCATCAGTGTCCCCAATGTCCCATCAGTGTCCTCAATGTCCCCAGTGTCCCACTAATGTCCCCAGGTGTCCCCATGGAGCTGCTGTTCGGGCGCAGGCGCACCCCGGAGAAGCTGCTGAGGCAGAACCAGCGCGCTCTGGGCAGCGTCCCATCGGTGTCCCCTCAGTGTCACAGTGTCACAGTGTCACACTGCTGTCCCCAGGTGTCCCCAGTGTCCCCATGGAGCTGCTGTTCGGGCGCAGGCGCACCCCGGAGGAGCTGCTGAGGCAGAACCAGCGCGCTCTGGGCAGCGTCCCATCGGTGTCCCCTCAGTGTCACAGTGTCACACTGCTGTCCCCAGGTGTCCCTGCTGTCCCCATGGAGCTGCTGTTCGGGCGCAGGCGCACCCCGGAGGAGCTGCTGAGGCAGAACCAGCGCGCTCTGGGCAGTGTCCCATCGGTGTCCCCTCAGTGTCACAGTGTCACACTGCTGTCCCCAGGTGTCCCCAGTGTCCCCATGGAGCTGCTGTTCGGGCGCAGGCGCACCCCGGAGGAGCTGCTGAGGCAGAACCAGCGCGCTCTGGGCAGCGTCCCATCGGTGTCCCCTCAGTGTCACAGTGTCACACTGCTGTCCCCAGGTGTCCCTGCTGTCCCCATGGAGCTGCTGTTCGGGCGCAGGCGCACCCCGGAGGAGCTGCTGAGGCAGAACCAGCGCGCTCTGGCCCGCGCCGTGCGGGAGCTGGACCGCGAGAGGCAGAAACTGGAGGCGCAGGAGAAGAAAATCATCGTGGACATCAAGAAAATGGCCAAACAGGGACAGATGGTCAGCGGGGACACGGGGGGACAACGGGGGCAATGGGGACAGGGGGCGGGGTCAGGGGGCACAGGGTCATGGAGGGGACAAGGGGACAGACAGGGTCTGGGGACACAGGACAGGGGCCATGGGACATGGAGGGGACAAAGGGACAGACAGGGACTGGGGACACAGGACAGGGGCCATGGGACATGGAGGGGACAAGGGGACAGACAGGGTCTGGGGACACAGGACAGGAGACATGGAGGGGTCTGGGGGCCATGGAGGGGACAAAGGGACAGACAGGGACTGGGGACACAGGCCAGGGGACATGGAGGGGACAAAGGGACAGGCAGAGCGTGGGGGACACAGGCCAGGGGACATGGAGGGGTCTGGGGGCCATGGAGGGGACAAAGGGACAGACAGAGACTGGGGACACAGGACAAGGGACATGGAGGGGTCTGGGGGATATGGGAGGGGACAGGCAGGGACTGGGGACATGGGGGGACTGGGGACAGTGAGGGGGACGCAGAGTGTCCCCTGTCTCTTTGGGCTGTCCCCTGTGTCCCTGTTTGTCCTTCTCTGTCCCAACTTTCCCTGTCCATCCTTGTGACATCCTTGCTGTCCCCTGCTGTCCCCTGACGCTGTCCCCTGTGTGTCCCTCTTGTCCTTAACCCTGTCCCTGCTATCATTGATGCTGTCCCCTGACCCTGTCCTCACTGTCCCCAGGATGCTGTTGCTGTCCCCTCTCCCTGCTGCTGTCCCTGCTGCTGTCCCTGACATTGTCCCCACTGTCCCCTGTCACTGTCCTGAGCCTGTCCCTGTCCCCTGTCCCTGCTGTCCCTGATCCTGTCCCTGTCCCTGCTGTCCTTGTCCCTGCTGTCCCTGATCCTGTCCCTGTCCCTGCTGTCCTTGACCCTGAGTCCCTGTCCTCGTGCTGTCCCTAATACTGTCCCTGTCCCCTGTTCCTTACAGTGTCCCTGCTGTCCCTGTCCCTGTCCCCTGTCCCTGTCCCCTGACCCTGTCCCCTGACCCTGTTGCTGTCTCTGCTGTCCCCTGTCCCTGTGGCTGTCCCTGAGCCTGTCCCTGTGTCCCCTGTCCCTGTGGCTTATCCCCTGTCTCTCCCTACTGTCCCTGTCCCTGTTCCTTATGTCCCTGCTGTCCCTGCTGTCTCTGCTGACACTGTCCCCATGTCCCCAGGACGCCGTGCGGGTGATGGCCAAGGACCATCCCTGTCCCCGCTGACACTGTCCCTGCTGTCTCTGTCCCCATGTCCCCGGTGACACTGTCCCGATGTCCCCAGGACGCTGTGCGGGTGATGGCTAAGGACCATCCCTGTCCCCCGCTGATGCTGTCCCCATGTCCCTGTGTCCCCATGTCCCTACTGACACTGTCCCCATGTCCCCATGTCCCCATGTCCCCAGGACGCCGTGCGGGTGATGGCTAAGGACCATCCCTGTCCCCCGCTGATGCTGTCCCCATGTCCCTGTGTCCCCATGTCCCTACTGACACTGTCCCCATGTCCCCATGTCCCCGTGTCCCCAGGACGCCGTGCGGGTGATGGCTAAGGACCATCCCTGTCCCCCGCTGATGCTGTCCCCATGTCCCTGTGTCCCCATGTCCCTACTGACACTGTCCCCATGTCCCCAGGACGCGGTGTGGGTGATGGCCAAGGACCATCCCTGTCCCTGCTGACGCTGTCCCCATGTCCCCATGTCCCGATGTCCCCAGGACGCCGTGCGGGTGATGGCCAAGGACCATCCGTGTCCCTGCTGACACTGTCCCCGCTGACACTGTCCCCATGTCCCCATGTCCCCACTGACACTGTCCCTGTGTCCCCATGTCCCCGTGTCCCCAGGACGCCGTGCGGGTGATGGCCAAGGACCTGGTGCGGACGCGGCGCTACGTGCGCAAGTTCATCGCCATGAGGGCGAACGTTCAGGGCGTGGCGCTGAGGGTGCAGACCCTGAAATCCAACAGCGCCATGGCCAGCGCCATGCGGGGCGTCACCAGGGCTATGGCCACCATGAACCGACAGGTGAGTCACCTGTGTTACCTCTGTGTGTGTGTGTGTGTGTCACCTGTGTGTGTGTGTCACTGAAATCCAACAGCGCCATGGCCAGCGCCATGCGGGGCGTCACCAGGGCTATGGCCACCATGAACCGACAGGTGAGTCACCTGTGTCACCTGTGTCACCTGTGTGTGTGTGTCACCTGTGTGTGTGTGTGTCACTGAAATCCAACAGCGCCATGGCCAGCGCCATGCGGGGCGTCACCAGGGCTATGGCCACCATGAACCGACAGGTGAGTCACCTGTGTCACCTGTGTCACCTGTGTGTGTGTGTGTGTCACCTGTGTGTGTGTGTCACTGAAATCCAACAGCACCATGGCCACCATGAACTGACAGGTGAGTCACCTGTGTCACCTGTGTCACCTGTGTGTGTGACCTGTGTGTGTGTGACCTGCATGTGTGTGTCACCTGTGTGTGTGTGTGTGTGTGTGTCACCTGTGTGTGTCACCTGTGTGTGTCACCTGGGGACACCCTGTGTCATCACCTGTGTCACTTGGGGTCACCTGGGTCACGGTGACACCACGGACACAGATGGGGACACCTGGCTGTCCCCACTGCTGTCCCTGGGGTCACCCTCTTGTCCCCTGGGTGTCCCCTCAGTATCTCCATTGGCCCCATTGTCCCCTCGTTGTCCCTGCTGTCCCCTGTGTGTCCCCAATGTCCCCAGTGTTCTCAATGTCCCCAATGTCCCCTCAGTGTCCCCAATGTCACCTGTGTCCCTAATGTCCCTGATGTCCCCAATGTCCCCGATGTCCCCAGTGTCCCCAGTGTCCCCAATGTCCCCGATATCCCCAATATCCCCGATGTCCCCAATGTCCCCAGTGTCCCCCATGTCCCCTGTCCCCCCAGCTGAAGCTGCCCCAGATCCAGAGGATCCTGCTGGAGTTCCAGAAGCAGTCGGAGCTGCCTGTCCCCTGGCTGTCCCCAATGTCACCTGTGTCCCCGATGTCCCCATTGTCCCTGATATCCCCAATGTCCCCGATGTCCCTGATGTCCCCAGTGTCCCCAGTGTCCCCAGTGTCCCCAATGTCCCTGATGTCCCCAGTGTCCTCAATGTCCCCAATGTCCTCAATGTCCCCTCAGTGTCCCAATGTCTCCGCTGTCCCCAGTGTCTCTGCTGTCCCCAGTGTCCCCGATGTCCCCAATGTCCCCAATGTCCCCAATGTACCCAGTATCCCCAATGTCCCCTCAGTGTCCCCAATGTCCCCAGTGTCCCCGATGTCCCCAATGTCCCTGATGTCCCCTGTCCCCCCAGCTGAAGCTGCCCCAGATCCAGCGGATCCTGCTGGAGTTCCAGAAGCAGTCGGAGCTCATGGACATGAAGGAGGAGCTGATGAACGATGCCATCGATGACGCCCTCGGGGACGAGGATGATGAGGACGAGAGGTGGGGACACCTGGGGACACCCAGGGCATCCTTGGGGACACCCAGAGGACAGCCAGGTGACATTGGGGACAGCCAGGGGTACTCAGGAGACACTTGGGGACACTTGGGGACTGCCAAAGGACACCCTGGGGACACTTGGAGACATCAGAGGACAGCTGAGGACAGCCAGGACATATCTAGGGACACCCAAAGGACACTTGGGAACAGCCAGGGGACATGAAGGGGACAGCCAGGGGTACTCTGGGGACACCTGGGGACACCCAGGGGATACCTGAGGACAGCCAGGGGACAGCTGGGGACAGCCAGGGACAGCCAGGGGTACTCTGGGGACACCTGGGGACACTCAGGGGACTGCCAGGGGACACCTAGGGAACAGCTGGGGACAGCCAGGGGTACTCTGGGGACACTTGGGGACTGCCAAGGGACACCCTGGGGACACTTGGAGACATCAGAGGACAGCTGGGGACACCCAGGGGACACTCGGGGACCCCTGGAAGACGCTTGGGGACACACCTGGGGACACACCTGGGGAGTGGGGACACGGAGAGGACACGAGGACAGAGCGGGTGCCAGTGTGCCCCAGTTCATCCCAGTCCATCCCAGTGTCCCCTGTCCCGCAGTGACGCCGTGGTGTCCCAGTATATCCCAGTATAACCCAGTGCATCCCAGTATAACCAGTATAACCAGTATAACCAGTATAACCAGTATAACTCCCCGCAGTGACGCCGTGGTATCCCAGTATATCCCAGTATAACCCAGTATAACCCAGTACAACCCAGTCCATCCCAGTATAACCAGTATATCCCAGTATAACCAGTATAACTCCCCACAGTGATGCTGTGGTGTCCCAGTATAACCAGTATAACCAGTATAACTCCCCACAGTGATGCCGTGGTGTTCCAGTATAACCAGTATAACCCAGTATAACCAGTATAACCAGTATAACTCCCCACAGTGACGCCATGGTGTCCCAGTATAACCCAGTATAACCCAGTCCATCCCAGTATAATCAGTATATCCCAGTATAACCAGTATAACTCCCCACAGTGATGCTGTGGTGTCCCAGTATAACCCAGTATAACCAGTATAACCAGTATAACCAGTATAACTCCCCGCAGTGACACCGTGGTGTCCCAGTATAACACAGTCCATCCCAGTATAACCCAGTCCATCCCAGTATAACCAGTATAACCAGTATAACTCCCCACAGTGATGCCGTGGTGTTCCAGTATAACCAGTATAACCAGTATTACTCCCCGCAGTGACGCCGTGGTGTCCCAGTATAACCAGTATAACCCAGTATAACCAGTATAACCAGTATATCCCAGTATAACCAGTATAACCAGTATAACCAGTATTACTCCCCGCAGTGACGCTGTGGTGTCCCAGTATAACCCAGTATAGCCCAGTATAACCCAGTATAACCAGTATAACCCAGTATAACCAGTATAACCAGTATAACCAGTATTACTCCCCGCAGTGACGCCGTGGTGTCCCAGTATATCCCAGTATAACCAGTATAACCCAGTCCATCCCAGTATAACCAGTATAACCCAGTATAACCAGTATAACTCCCCACAGTGATGCTGTGGTGTCCCAGTATAACCAGTATATCCCAGTATAACCCAGTCCATCCCAGTATAACCAGTATAACCAGTATAACTCCCCGCAGTGACGCCGTGGTGTCCCAGTATAACCAGTATATCCCAGTATAACCAGTATAACTCCCCGCAGTGATGCCGTGGTATCCCAGTATATCCCAGTATATCCCAGTATAACCAGTATAACTCCCCACAGTGACGCTGTGGTGTCCCAGTATAACCCAGTATAACCCAGTATAACCCAGTCCATCCCAGTATAACCAGTATAACCAGTATAACCCAGTATAACCAGTATAACCAGTATTACTCCCCGCAGTGACGCCGTGGTGTCCCAGTATAACCCAGTATAACCCAGTCCATCCCAGTATAACCAGTATAACCCAGTATAACCAGTATAACTCCCCACAGTGATGCTGTGGTGTCCCAGTATAACCAGTATATCCCAGTATAACCCAGTGCATCCCAGTATAACCAGTATAACCAGTATAACTCCCCGCAGTGACGCCGTGGTGTCGCAGTATAACCAGTATAACCCAGTATAACCAGTATAACCAGTATAACTCCCACAGTGACGCCATGGTGTCCCAGTATAACCCAGTATAACCCAGTCCATCCCAGTATAACCCAGTATAACCAGTATAACCAGTATAACCAGTATAACTCCCCGCAGTGACGCCGTGGTGTCGCAGGTCCTGGATGAGCTGGGGCTGAACCTGACGGACGAACTGGCCAGTGAGTTTGGGGGGATTTTGGGGGGAATTTGGGGGATTTTGGGGGATTTAAGGGATATTTTGAGGGATTTGGGGAATTGGGGAAGGTTTAAGGGATTTTTGGGAGTCTGGGGGAATTTGGGGAAGATTTAAGGGATATTTTGGGGGGATTTGCGGAATTTTGGGTGGATTTGGGGAAGATATAAGGGACATTTTGGGGGGATTTTGAGGGTATTTGAGGGATATTTTGGGGGGATTTTGGGGGGATTTGGGAATTTTCGGGGATTTTGGGAGGATTTAAGGGACGTTTTTGGATTTTTGGGAATCTGGGAGGATTTGGGGGGAATTTGGGAGGATTTGGGGGGGTTGAGGCAATTTGGGGAGCACTTGAGGGATATTTTGGGGGGATTTGGGAGGGTTTGGGGGATGTTGGTAAAGATTTAAGGGATATTTTGGGGGATTTTGGAGGGATTTGGGAATTTGGGGGGAATTTTGCAGGATTTTAGGAAGATTTAAGAGACATTTTTGTGGGATTTGGGGCAGAATCTGGGGGGGATTTTGGGGGGATTTGAGGGACATTTGGGGGATTTGGGGAATTTTGGGGGAATCTGGGCAGATTGAAGTGACATTTTGGGGTATTTGAGTGACTTTTAGGGTATCAATTTCTGGGGCGTTTCTGGCCATTTTGGGTTCATTTTTGGGGGGATTTAAGGGATATTTTTGTAATTTTGGGGGTCTGTGGGATGAATCTGGGCAGATTTAAGGGACATTTTGAGGTATTTAAGTGACGTTTGGGGTGTTGATTTTGGGGTGATTTCGGGGTGATTTCTGGGGCGTTTCTGGCCATTTTGACCTCATTTTTATGGAGGGATTTAAGGGATATTTCTGACAAATTTGGGTGGAATCTGGGCAGATTTAAGTGACATTTTGAGGCTATTTATGTAACTTTCGGGGTGTCGATTTTGGGGCGATTTCTGGCGCGTTTCCGCCCGTTTCGGGCTCGTTTTTGGGTGGATTTTTTGGGGGGTTTTTTTGGGTGTCTGCGTGTCCCCCGAGTGTCCCCTGAGTGTCCCCGTGTCCCCGTGTCCCCAGCGCTGCCCGCCCCGGGGGGGTCCCTGGCGGCGGGGGAGAGCCGAGGTGGGGCCGAGGCCGCCGGAGCCGCTTTGGCTGACGCCGACGCCGACCTGGAGGAGCGGCTCAAGAACCTGCGCCGGGACTGAAACAACCCTCCTCCTTTAGGATTTCGCCGAAATTTTGGGATTTACCCCCACATTTTGGGGGGGTTTCCCTCTTTTTTTTTTTTTTTTTGGTGGGATTTTCCTCCCATTTTTGGGGGATTTTGGGCCATCCTTGGGGGGGGGGTTTCTCCTTTTATTATGATTTTTTTTTTGAGTGGTTTTGGGGTTCTGACCATACCCCAAAATGGGATTTCCCCCTTTATTTTGGATTTTCTGCCTTTATTTGGAATTTTCTCCCTTGTTTTGGGGATTTTCCCCCTTTATTTGGGATTTCCCCCCTTTATTTGGGATTTTCCCCCTTTTTGGGGATTTCCCCCCTTTTTCTGGGATTTTTTTGGGTGATTTTCAGCCATCCTGGGAGCGGATTTTGCCCCTTTATTCCAATTTTTGGAGAGGTTTTGGGATTCTGAGCACACCCCAAAATGGGATTTCCCTCCCCCCTCTTTATTTGGGGATTTTCGCTCTTTTTGGGGGATTTCCCCCCTTTATTTGGGATTTTCCCCCTTTTATTTGGGATTTTCCCCCTTTATTTGGGATTTTTCCCTCTTTTTGGGGGGATTTCCCCCCTTTATTTGGGATTTTCCCCTTTTTTTTGGGATTTCTCCCCATTTTCTGGGATTTCCCTCCATTTTTTTGACATTTCCCCTCTAATTTTTGAGAATTTTTTTTCTCCTTTTCTGGGGGGAAATTTGTCCCCAATTTTGGGATTTCCTCCCATTTTGGGGGGATTTCCCCATTTTTTGGGGGGAATATTGTCGGGATTTTCAGCCATCCTCAGAGGGGGATTTTCCCCCTTTATTCTGATTTTTGGGTGGATTTTGGAGTCTGATTCCCTCCCCCCACAATGGGATTGTCCCCCTTTATTTGGGATTTCTGCACATTTTTTGGGATTTCTGCACATTTTTTGGGATTTCCCCCCCCTCCTTTTTTTGGGTGTTTTTTCGGGATTTTTGGCCATCCCAGGGGGGATCTTGTCTCTTTATTCCAATTTTTTGGGGGGAGATTTTCTGGTCTCTGGCACTCCTGGGACTGCCCCACACCAAAGTCTGACCCCCTTTATTTGGGATTTTCCTCCTTTATTTGGGATTTTCCACCTTTTTGGGGATTTCCCCCCTTTTTCTGGGATTTTTTTGGGTGATTTTCAGCCATCCTGGGAGCGGATTTTGCCCCTTTATTCCAATTTTTGGAGAGGTTTTGGGATTCTGAGCACACTCCAAAATGGGATTCCCCCCCCCCCTTTATTTGGGGATTCCCCCCCTTTTTTTTGGGATTTCCTCCCTTTATTTAGATTTTCCCCACATTTGTTCAGATCTTCACTCTTTATTTGAGATTTTCCTCCTTTATTTAAGTTTTTTTCATTATTATTTTTGGCCATCCCAGGGGGGATTTCCCCCCTTTATTCTGATTTTCTGGGTGGTTTTTGGAGTCTGCCCCCCTTTATTTGGGATTTTCCCCCTTTATTTGGGATTTTCTCCTTCAATTGGGATTTCATCTTTATTTTTTTATTATTCTCCCCTTTATTTGGGATTTCCTCTCCTTTTTTAGGGCTTTTGGATCCCCCTGGGGTCTTTTCCCCCTTTTTTTGGGGCACTGACACTACTCTGGGGTGAATTCCCCCCTCCCGGGGGCCCTTCCCCCCTTTTTTCGGGTCTTTCTCCCATTTTTGGGGTTTTTTACCCCATTTTTGGGGTTCCCCCTCTTTCCCCCAATAAAGTTTCCTTGGACCTGTGGCTGCTCCAGTTCCTTCCCAGTTTGGGACTGGGAGCACTGGGAGGGCATGGGGGGGCACTGGAGGGGGATTTGGGGTAATTTTGGGATTTTGGGGCAGTTCTGGATCAATTTGGGAATTTTTTTTTTGGCGGGGAAGGATCATTTTTGGGTGGGAAAACCCCAAAATTGGGAATTTTCAGAATCTTCTGGGCTGATTTTTTTGGAGGGTGATTTTGGGGTAATTTCGCAGGGTTTTGGTTCATTTTGGGGGATTTTTGGGGTCTGTTTGTGGGTTTTGGGATGTTTTGGCTCATTTTTGGGGTGTTTTGGGTAATTTTTTGGGGTGTTTTGAAACAAAAAAAAATAATTTAAAAAACATTCCTTGAAACAAAAAAAGATCTTTTTAAAAACCTCCCCCGGGGGAAACCAAGAATTTCTGGATTTCTCCAAAAATTTCTGATTTCTTGGCAGCATTTTTTTAATTCATTTTTTTTCCCACCTTTTTCGGGGCTTGAATTTAAAAACAAACCCCGAAAAGTGAAGTGAAAAATCCCCAGAAAGCGGAAAAATCGCCCACAGAAAATCCCACTTCCCTTTTTTGGGGCTTTTTTTACATTTTTGACGTTTTTCCTGGGGAGTTTGGGGGGCGTTTTTGGGGCTTGGTTCACATGAGAAAAACCAAAATCGAGTGAGAACACCCCGAAAAAAAGGACTGACCTGGGAACGGGAGCACAGGTGAGGAGGGACCCCGAAATCTGGAGTCTGGGGAGCCCCAAAATGTGGATTTGGGAAAGAAAAACCCCCAAATTTGGGTCTGGGAACTGGAGAACCACAAAATTTGGATTTTGGACTGGGAACACCAAAATGTGGATTTTTTGGAAGGGGAGCCCCAAAATTTGAAGGGGAGAACCCAAAACTTGTGGATTTAGGGAGAGAGGACCCCAAAATTGGAGCTTGGGAATCCCAAAATTTGGATCTGGGAACTGGAAAACCTGAAATGTGGAGTTTGGGAACACGGAAATGTGGATTTTTGGGGAGTCCCAAAATCTGGGGCAGTTGAACCCCAGAATGTGGATTTTGGGAGAGGGGACCCCAAATTTGTGGCTTGGGAATCCCAAAATGTGGATTTGGGGAGAGAGGAAGCCCCAAAATTTGGATCTGGGAACTGGGGGACCCCCAAAATGCGGATTTTGTCTGTGGGAACCCCAAAACTGGAGCTGGGGATCCCAAAATGTGGATTTGAGGAGGTGGAAAAACGCCAAAATTTGGAGCTTGGGGAGCCCCAAAATGTGGATTTGGGAAAGAAAACCCCCAAATCTGGATCTGGGAACTGGAAAACCACAAAATTTGTATCCAATGTGGATTTTTGGGGAGTCCCAAAATGTGGATTCTGTGTGTGGGAACCCCAAAATTGGAGCTAGGGATCCCAAAATGTGAAGCTGGGGATGGGGGGAGCCCCAAACTTTGGAGTTTGGGATTGGGGAACCCCAAATTTTGTGCCAGAGAGCCCCAAAAAATGGGGATTTTGGGAAGGGAGGACCCTAAAATTTGAAGGAAGGGAGAGAAAAAAAATGGGGGTTTTGGGAAAAGGGACCCCGAAATGTGGATTTTGGGGAGGTTTGATGCGATTTTTCGAGGAAAATCCCGGATTTTTCTGCAGGCTCCGGAGCGATGCTGCCACTCCAGGTACAGTTGGATCCCTTCGGGAATATTCTGGGAATTTTTAAACCATTTTTTGGGGGGGAAAGAAAAAGAAAAAAAAAAGGATAAAAAAAGGATAAAAAAAGGTAAAACAAGAAAAAAAAAAAAAAACCACAGAAAAAAAGGGGATTTTTATTCTTCCCCCCAGAGCCCAGAAATCGCAATTTTTTTAAACATTTCCATGAAAAAAAAAAAAAGAATTAATGGAATTAAATCAGGAAAAAGGAACTGGGAGAGGCCGTCCCCTTTCCCAGCTCCTTTGTTTTTTCCCCAGGAGTTAAAAAATGGGAATTGGGCCAATCCAGGGGGATTTCAGCCCAAAACCTCAGCGGGAAAAGGGGGATTTTGGGGTCGGGGATTTTGGGGTGGGGGATTTGGGGTGGGGCGAAGGTGACGCCCCCCGGGTCCCCCCCAGTTCTTGGCCCTCCTGGCCCTCGGTGTGGGAATTTTGGGAATTCCAGCGGGGCCCACCCCAGGCAGGAGCCACACAGAGCTCCCTGGTGAGTCCCAGAACAGCCCAGTATGGCCCAATCCCATCCCAGAATATCCCAGTCCATCCTAATCCCATCCCAGAATATCCCAGTCCATCCCAGAATATCCCAGTCCATCCTAATCCCATCCCAAAATATCCCAGTACTTTCCCAGTTGCTCCCTAATCCCCCCCAGTCCATCCCAGAATATCTCAGAATATCCCAGTGCCATCCCAGTTCATCTCATTCCCCTCCCAGTCCATCCCAGTTCATCCCAGTCCATCCCAATCCCCTCCCAGTCCATCCCAGTTCCATCCCAGTCCATCCTGTTCCATCCCAGTCCATCCCAGTTCCATCCCAGTCCATCCCAGTCCATCCCAATCCCCTCCCAGTCCATCCCAGTCCCTCCCAGTCCATCCCAGTTCCATCCCAGTCCATCCCAGTTCCATCCCAGTCCATCCCAGTCCATCCCAATCCCCTCCCAGTCCATCCCAGTTCCATCCCAGTCCCATCCCAGTCCATCCCATTCCCTCCCAGTCCATCCCAGTCCCATCCCAGTCCATCCCAGTCCCATCCCAGTCCATCCCAATCCCATCCCAATCCCATCCCAGTCCATCCCAGTCCATCCCAGTCCTGGTTCCAGCTCCCTCCCGGCCGGTTCCGCGCCGCCCGCGCTCCGAGCCCACCCCCTCCTGGCTCCGCTGGGTCCCGTTCCGGGGTCAGATCCCGGCCGACGCCGTGTCCAGCCGGAACGGCCGCTCGGGCCGCACCGAGTTCATCTGCCTGACGCCGGGCTGCCACCTGGGCTCCTTCGCCCCCGAGCGCGGCCCCTCCTGCGTCTTCACCTGGGGCGAGGCGGAGCTGAGCAGCGCCGAGTTCCAGCTGCTGGTGAACCCCGGCGGCTTCGAGGCGCTGGACTGGGTGGACACGTCGTTCGGCAGCGTGCCCCAGGGCGCCGTGCGCGGCTGTCCCCGCAGCGACGGCTTCGTGGGCCGCAGCCCCGAGGGGCTGGGCAAAGCCTCCCGGGTGCTGCAGGCGCTCTTCGTGGCCGTGGACGGCGGCGAGATGTGGTACAAGTGGTACCAGGTGGGGAGAAACGCGCTCCGCGCTCTCTGCGTAAAAGTTCGTGGGTTTAACAGAAAAAATGAAGGAAGGAGAGAAATCAGGAGACGGGATAAGCCGAGGGGGTTTGGCACAAGGTCCACCTCACCCTTTGAGGACTCCTGTCCTTGAGGAGCACTGTGTTGAATATCCAGCAGACGTCAATCAAACATTCGTATTTTGATCGGTTTAAAGTGTTCCCGACCGTCTCATCTGACAGATTTATTTTGTGGGTGGCTCTGCTCGGTCCCGTGACACGGGTGTGAATTTTCTCCTGGGGTTTTCCGGGTCTTTCCATTTGGATGAAAAAACAGGAATTTAGCAGGTTTTTTATGAAAGGGTCACAAGGTCTTCTGGCTTGGTGGTTTAGACTGGGATGGACTGGGAGGGGATTGGGATGGACTGGGAGGGGATTGGGATGGATTGGGATGGACTGGGATGGAACTGGGATGGATTGGGCTGGACTGGGATGGGATTTGGATTATTCTGAATCCCTCCCTCCCATAACTTGTGGTTGGTGGTTTAAACGTTCCAAAGAAGAGATAAAAAACCCCTTCAGTCTTAACTTTTTGGTACAATCAGAAAACACACATTCCTTACCCTCCTGAACCCTCACTAACCGAACACAGCGCAGTACAATTACCATGTTGACATTTGCGAAAAGCCACCGATAAACGATGCGTTTATAACCAAGGTCCTGGTGGTCCGGCAAGGCCCAGGCGACGTCTCCATCGCCAACGTGTCCTACAACGGCAGCGCGGCGCTGGAGAGCTCCGAGCCGGTGGAGCTGGCGGAGGTCCCGGTGAGGAACGAGGGCTGCCAGCCCGCCCCAAAACCCGTCACCTTGGAGGAGGCCACGGAGGTGGAGCACGGCTGGAGCGCGGAGCTGCCGGCGCTGGCGGCCACTCGCGGGGTGCTGCGGGCGGCTCCGCTGGTCCTCACCGAGCCCGCGGGCTGGGATGTGGGGAACGTCACCGCCGTGCCTTGGGTGGGCGCCGCCAGCGCCGCCGAGTTCGTGTCGCGGCTGCACCGCGTCCGCCCGGAGGTCCCGGCGCGCTCCGAGTGCTCCGTGGTCCTCCGCGGGCTCCGGCGGGAGATCCGTGTCCCCTTCTCGGCCTGGCTGACCCGCGAGTTCCGCTCTGGCCGCCGGCACCGCCTGGTCATTGCCGGCTGGGCGCGGAGCCGGGCGGTCACCGGCGTCCGGGCCGGCCTGGAGCGCTGCCGCCCGCTCCGCGAGCTCCCGCCGTGCCCGCACTGACCTTCAACAGCCACCAAAGTTCTGGAATCCAGCTTCTCCCCTTGGCTTTTCCCCCCAAAATTCCACTCGAATCTCGGGAAACTCTTGGCTTCGCTGCGGTTTTCCCGCATTTTCCGCTTTCGCGGCATAAACTTCACCTCAGGATGCAAGGAAATGTGATTTTCCGGCTGTGTTTCCTTTCTTCTCCCGCAAAAATCCATCACCACCATGAAACCCTTGGGTTTTGGGGATGTTTTTCCCCTATGTGCTTTGGTTTCGTGGTGTAACCACCGTCCCTTCTCTGGAACAATGCTGGGAAATCTGGTGGAATTCCCCGTTTTTCTCCCAAAAAAGCCCCTCAAGCGCCACCACAAAATTCAGGAAATTTGTTGCATTTGTTGGGGTTTTTTTTCCCCCAATCTTTCCCATTTTCTTGACAGAGCCTTCGCCCCTGTCCAAAATCACATTAAAAAGTGGCCTTTTCCAGTTAAATTTTCCATTTTCTCTGCAAAAACCCCTCCAGCAGTGATGTGGAATCCAGGAAAATCCCTGGGTTTGGTTTTTCTCCCGTATTTTTGGGTTTTGTGGCAGAATCTTCATCCCTACCCAAAATCACACTGTGACAACGCAGGGAAAGGTGGCGTTTTCCATCTGAATTCCCCATTTTCCACCAAAAAAGAGATTTTGGGAGCAAAGGGATAAGAAAAAATGGGAAAAAAAGCCAAAATAAGGGAGAAAAAGAGTGGGGGTGTGCTTTGAAAATTCAGGAGGGGAAAAATCCCAAAATTCAAGGAACAAACCCCCATTCCAAGGCCGAGGGGGTGGGGGATGTCCAGGATTTTGGGGGGTCTGGGATTGGGAGAGGACAATCCTGGCTTGGGAGGGTGAGAGACATTGGGGGTCCTGGAGTTCTGAGGGGGTCCAGAGACCAGGGGATTGGGGCAGGGATTTGGGGACACCCCAAATTTCTGGGGGAATTGGGATCAGGGAGCCACCAGGTCAGGGGGGATGTCCCAGCACCCATGTGGGATCTTTGGGAGCCACCAGGTCACGGGGGTTTCCACAGTCCTGGTCCCACCCCCTGTGCTGGATCCCCAGGAGCAGGGAATGGGATCAGGGAGCCACCAGGTCACGGGGAGCATCCCACCACCTGTGTTGGAACTCTGTCAATGGGATCATGAGACAACCAGGTCCTGGGAGACACCAAACGTCAGCTCATGTCCATCCTCATCCATGTTTGACCCATCTCATCACAGTCCTGGTGCCACCAGCTCAGGGGGACACCATCTCCAGGAGCCAAGATCTGCAGACACCAGGCTCATGGCGCCCATGAGTCATGGTCCCACCACCCCTGCTGGATCTCCTGGAGCAGGGAACGGGTTCATGGAGCCACCAGGTCATGGTGGTGTCAAGAGTCATGGTCCCATCACTGCTGTTTGATCTCCAGTAGAAGGGAACAGGATTGTGGACTCAACCATCAGCTCATGTCCATCCTCATCTGTGTTTGAGCCACTTTAGAACAATCCACCAGCTCCTGTGGGACATCAATCCCACCCATGTTGGACCTCTGGGAGCAGGAAATGGGATCACAGAGCCACCAGGTCCTGGGGGATGTCCCACCACCCATACTGGATCTCCGGGAGCTGGGAACGGGTTCATGGAGCCACCAGGTCATGAGGGACACCAAACATCAGCTCACGTCCATCCTCATGCACGTTTGACCCACCTCAACACAGTCCTGAGGCCACCAGCTCCTGGGGGACACCATGTCCAGGAGCAGGGAGCTGGAGCCACCAGGCTCATGAGGCCCATCAGTCACAGTCCCACCATCCCTGCTGGACTTCTGGGAGGAGGCAATGGGATCATGGAGTCACCAGGTCATGGGGGACATCAAACATCAGCTCATGTCCATCCTCATCCATGTTTGACCCACCCCAGCACAGTCCTGGGGGACATTGCTCCCATCTCCAGGAGCCAAGATCTGGAGCCACCAGGCTCATGGGGCCCATGAGTCATGGTCCCACCATCCCTGCTGGATCTCCAAGAGCAGGGAACAGGATCATGGAGCCACCAGGTCATGGAGGTGTCAATGGTCATGGTCCCACCACCCACTGGACCTCCAGGAGCAGGGAACAGGACCATGGAGCCATCATCAAAGATCAGCTCACGTCCACCCTTATGCATGTTTGACCCATCTCAGCTCAGGACAGTCCTGGGGCCACCAGCTCCTGGGGGACACCATCTCCAGGAGCCAAAACCTGGAGCCCCCAGGCTCACGAGGCCCCATCACCACCCCCCCATCCCCCAAACCTCCACCGGCCCGCCACCGCGCCCCCGCAGCCACCGCTGTCACTTGTCCCTGGCGTGGATCCGCGTGTGCCGGGCCAGCGAGGACTTGTTGCTGAAGCTCTTCCCGCAGTGGCCGCAGGGGAAGGGCCTCTCCCCGGTGTGCGAGCGCTCGTGCACCGTCAGGTCCGCCAGGTACTTGAAGCTCTTCCCGCAGGCCCGGCAGGGGTAGGGCCGCTCCTGGGTGTGGCTGCGGCGGTGCATGGTCAGGTTGGACTGCTGGCTGAAGCGTTTGCCGCAGGCCGGGCACGGGTACGGCCGCTCGCCCGTGTGCGACCGCTGGTGCTTGTTGAGGTCCGAGGGGTTGGTGAAGCTCTTGCCGCAGGCGCCGCAGCCGTAGGGCCGCTCGCCCGTGTGCAGCCGCCGGTGCGTGGTCAGCGTGGACAGGTGGCCGAAGCGCTTCCCACACTGGCCGCAGCCGTACGGCTTCGCCCCCGTGTGCGTCCGCTCGTGGGTCTTCAGGTGGGTCAGGCGGCCGAAGCTCTTCCCGCACTGACCGCAGGCGTACGGCCGCGCCCCCGCCTTGGCCGCGGCCCTCGAGCCCGGCCTGGGGCTGCCGGCGGGGTCCCGGGGGGTTTGGCGCCGGGGGGCTCCTCTCCGGGCGGTGTGGGGGCGTTGGGGTTGGGGAAGGGGCGGCTCCGGGGCCGTGGTGGGATCTGTGGGGGGAAATGAGAAGGTCCAAGGGGTGGTTTCCCCATGGGGAATGTCCGGCTCCGGCCGCTCCAGCGGTCAGCTCTTGCCGCTGACCGCCCAAACCCACCCGTGGGGGGCCATGGGGAGAAAGGGTGAGGCTGGACCTCTGAGCAGGTGGGGTTGGAGCCAAGGAGAGGTTTTGGAGCCCAAGGAGATGGTTTTGAACCCCCAAATGGCTCCTGACTCAGAGGAGATGGGTTTTGACCCAAGATGGTTTTGGACACAAGCAGATGACTTTGGCCCAAGGAGATGGTTTTTGACCCAAGAAAATGGTTTGGGAGCCCAAAACCATCAAGAAGAGGGTTTTGAACCCAAAGAGATGCTTTGGAGCCCAAACAAGATGGTTTTTGAAGCTAAAGAGATGTTTTTGACCCAAGGAAATGTTTTTTCACCCCCAAAAGTTGATTTTGTCCCAAGGAGCTGATTTTATGCCCAAAGGGATGGTTTTTGACCCCAGGATTTTGGTTTTTGGCTCCACTGAGATAATTTTGACTCCCAGGAGATGATTTTTGGGGCCACTGAGATGATTTCTGGGTCAAACCACCTCCAAGCTCCCCCAGCACCACCCTCACCCCATTTTTGGGGTGGCTGAAGGTTTTCCTGCCCCATCCCGGTACCTCCTTCCCATGGCTCCCCTTCCTCAGCCGCCGCCTTCTCCTTGCCCGGAGCCGCCTCCTCCCGGTGGGGCTCTGACGGGGGGCTCGGGGGGACCTCGAAAGCTGCGGGGTCCTCCATGTCCCCAGGGGCCACATCCTCCACCTTCACCCGCACGGTCACCTGGGGGATTTGGGGACGGAGACACGGAGCTGCCGGGGGGATTTGGGGACACTGGACACCCCAAAGCTCTAAAAGAGTTTTGGGTTCCCAGGACCCCCAGAGGGGATTTGAGTGCCCAGGACACACAAAAGGTGCCATGGAGATTTTGGGGGCTGGGACCTCTAAAAAGCTGCAGAAGGAATTTGGGTGCCTGGGAACCCCCAAAAGCTCTCAAAGTTTGGGGTGCTGGGGACCCCCAAAAGACGCTGAGGGGTTTGGGCTTCCCAGGACCCCCAGAGCTGCAGAGGGGGTTTTGGGGGCTAAGACCTGCAGTAACTGCTGAGGGGATCTAAAAGGGTTTTGGGTGCTGGGCATCCCCAGAGGAGATTTGGGTGCCTGGGACCCCCAAATGATGCCACGGAGATTTTGGGGGCTGAGACCCCTAAAAAGCTGCAGAGGGGATTTGGGTGACCAGGACCCTTCAAAAGCTCTCAAAGTTTGGGGTGCTGCAGACACAACCCCAAAAGACTCTGATGGGTTTTGGGTGCCCAGGACCCCAAGAGCCACAGAGGGGATTCTGGAGCCCAGAACCCCCCAAAAGCTGCCGAGGAGATCTGAACACCCAGGGTCCCCAAAAGCTTTGGAAGGAATTTGGGTGCTGGAGATCCCCAAAATCCCCAAAAGGGTGCCCAGGACCCCCAAAAGCTGCTGAGGGGATTTAGGCACCCATGACCCCCTTTCCTGTCCCAGTTCTGGGGTTTTTTGGCGGGGGAACAAGCTCAGAATCCCACAGCAGGGACGGGACGGAGCGGGAGGAATGCAAAGGGGGCAAACAATTCCCAATTTGGGGGGCAGAACCCCCTCGGAACCCCCTTCCCGCCCCATATCTAACCCCGCTCCCACCTGCTGCTCCCAAATCCCGTCGGGATCTCCTCGCCCCAGCTGGAAGCTCTCGGCCAGGGCCACGGCCTGCGCGCAGGACTCGGGGTGCCGCACCCACACCCAGCTCTGGATGTCCTCGGGCAGGATGCTGAGGAACTGCTCGAGCACCAGCAGCTCCATGATCTGCTCCTTGCTGCGCTCCTCGGGCCGCAGCCACCGTCGCGACAGCTCCCGCAGCCTCCGCCACACGTCCCGCGGCCCCGCCGCCTCCTGGTAGCGGAACTGCCGGAACCGGAGCCGCCGCAGCTCGGTACCGGCCCCGCCCGAACCGCCGGGACCCCCGGGAGCCCCGGGCAGGGACGGGACGAGGCGCGGCGCCCAGTCGCCGCCGCGGGCAGCGCAGCGCCCCGTGTCCCGGCCCCGCTCCGGGCTCTCCTCCGGGGGTCGCAGCCGCCAGCGCGGGCGGGGAGCGGGGGTCTCCATCCTGCCCCAGAATATCCCGATGTGGATCTGGGGAGGGGGGACAGAGGGTGCTGAAGGAAAGACCCCCCCTCCTCAATCCTGTCCTGGGGGTCCCACGGCTTCAGCCGCCCCCAAAACCCCCCAGACCTTTCGAATATCCCCGGAGTCCATCGCGAACTCCCCAATTGGGGTCCTGCCCCCGCCACCCCAAAACCCCCTCGCAGACCTGGGGTCCCCACCCCTGCAGCCCCCCAACCCCGGGGGGTCCCTACCCTCCCTCCCGGCCCTGAACCCCCCCAACCTGGGGGTCCCACACTCCCCCCAGATCTGGGGTCCTGCACCCCCTCCCCATTTCAAACCTGGGGTCGCGGAGCCCCCCCGACCCCTCCTATCCCTGAAGCGCCCCCAGCCCCCCCAGATTTGGGGTCCGGCCCCCCCAGCCCCGAACCCTGGGGGTCCGCAGCCCCGTCCCCCCCTTCAAACCTGGGGGGTCCCTCCCGAGCCCCCCCCGAGCCGCTCCCGGCCCCTCGCCCGCCGCTCGCCGACACAAAGGGCCGGAGCGGCCGGGCCCGGCCCCGCCCCCGAGGGGTCCCGGGGGGGTCCCGGGGGGTCCCGGGGGTCCCGAGGCCCCCAAATTTCTCCCCCCTCCCCAAATTCCCCCCCCCCCGGCCCCGCCGTACGTCGGGGAGGCAGCGAGGCTCCGCCCCTCATTGGGCGAGCGCGCTGTCAATTACGAGGAGGCCACGCCCACACCGCGGGCAGGGGCGGGAAACTGTGGCTCAGATTGACAGCGAGTACAGCCAATGGAATGGCGAGATGATGCAAAGAAGCGGGACGGAGCGGGGAGGGCACGCCCCTGATAGGGGCTTGCTGTGGGAAGTGATTGACAGTAAAATGAGCCAATGGAAATGCGAGACGCATGATAAGGCAGGACCTTAGCCGAGGCCACGCCCCCCGGAGCGCTGCCAGGGGGGGGAGGTTTGGGGGCGTCCCCAAAGCGGGGGGACACAAAGGGACCCCCCAAACCGCCCTGGGGACACAGAGGGCAGTTCCAAACAGTTCGAGAAGCTCCAGGAAGGGAATTCCCGGGAAACCCGCTGAAACCCGGGGTTTTTATCCAGGGAAAGTCGGTGTCAAGTGGGGCTTTTATCCCGGGAAAGCCAGTCCCGAATGGGGGTTTATCCAGGGAAAACCGGTAAAACGTGGGGGATTTACCCAGCAAAATCCTGTCCCAATGGATCTGAGGAAAAAAAAAAAAACCCTGTACATTGGACAGACCAGGGAAAAAAGGCCAATTTACCTCCCAATTTTGGATAAAATTCCCTCTCTTAACACCTTTTCCTGCCACAAATTCTGCGACCCGAAGTTTAAAAGTTTTCAAAACTACCATTTTATTTTTTTTCCCTTTAAAACAGCTTTAGTTCATTTCTCCATACAAAAAACCACAAACCAACAAACGAAAAAAAAAAAAACCAACAAAAGAAACACGGAAAAT